>NC_089275.1:49065882-49365882 GCF_963678975.1 Dysidea avara | reverse complement strand
TTGTACAGGGACTAAGAGTAATGCCTGCTTGAGGCAGAATGACAATATAGCTAAAACCCACCAATCAGAAATGTGCCGTATATTATGACTACCTACATCATCTGGTCAATGTCATAAATATTGTTTTTCTATACATTATAGAACTTTGCGTGGGCGAGATCAAAGGGAAAAGAATAAAGCATTCTGCGGTGCAATAAAGCACTCTTTGTGGGCAATAAACCACAGTTGCCCACATGCTTTATTTAGTGCAGGCTAATAGCCCGTGACGCTCACGCCAGTACTACTAATCACCCAAGCCAGTGAAGGCTGATAGCCTTCGCCACGCTAAGTGGTCAATCACCCCAGCCAATACAAGTTCTACCACTGGATTGCTTTTATGGACATACCTAAATGCTTCGATGATGGGTGGGAGAAGGTGATGTTGCTGTTACGTTTGTTAATGTAAATGGACAAGTCCTGGAGATATCACAGAAATACTTCACCATGTGACTCGCAATAGAATTAATTGTGGGTTGTGACCAAAACCTGCCAGAATACACAATGAATGTCTACTATGCCAAACTATGGTACACTACGTGTGTGTTTCTTTGTTAAACTAGTTTGTGTGCATTCAGGCTGCTAATAATTCATGCAATGCGTGTTAATCACGAGTCCTAGTGTATGGTAAGCTACACGACTAGAAAGTTCCATAAATCATTTCATTTAAAGCATTGCCGTGAGTGCTATATGAAAAATAAAGCACAAGGCGTGCAGCTGAGGTGCTAATAAAGCGCGAGGCAAATTAACATATACGTAAGCTAAGCACTCGGACATAATATTTAAAAATTTCAACAACCAAATTAAAATAAACAACCACAATTACATGTAATAGTTAAATCTTGGTAATGTGATGTCAGGTGCTGGAGAGTTCCGTGACTTAACTGTGGATGTTGCTATCAGAGGCTATCATGTTTATAATGATATTTGGATTCTGGTTATCACCATTCTGTGAACATGAACCCAGAAACCAAGAAGATCGTTTGCAGTAGCCGTGATGACACGTTGGACATATAATCCAAACAATTTCTCGTATTTGTTGATGGGAAGTTCCTTGGCACATAATATTATGTGGTTCTGTGAATCATCTAATGTGTTAGATATGCCACACACCAATGATTATTTGGATTTCCACTCACATTTGGTTAGCTGCAACCACCCAGTTAACCTGTCTTAGATGGTGGTTTGAGATGTTCCGCATTACAGTGGAACCTCCCTTATCCAGACCTCGTACCGTATATCAATTAAATTTGGCGGTGAACTAAATTTGGCGAATTGGCGATTCGTCACTAAACCGCCAAATTTAAATTTCGTCGATATTATTTTCAAACCTTGGGTCAAGCAGTTATTGAAGTATAATAGGTTTTCAACAAACCTTCGTTGATACTGCTGAAACTGGTAAATTAGTGTGGTTCCACGCATGCAAATGGTGTGGCTTGCCATAGATAACATATAATCTATGGGCTTACTGACTAGACTAGAACTCGTACTTGATTAGTGGGCGTGGCTACACATAAGCTTTCAGACGGCAGCAGACATGAATTCATGTGCAGCCATTGATAAACGGGCGAGTATATCTACAGACAGCAAATAATCCTGAAAGTGGGTGTGGCCACAATATTCGAGTACAATAGCGTCTGTGGAAGTAGGACCCGGATATTATTCAAAGCGAGTCAGTACAGCGTCGTACTTACGCCATTCGGCAATTTTTCAGTGAGAGCATTTCGCCAAATTAAAATTTCGCCAACTGCAATTTTATAGCAAATCGCCAAATATTCGTTTCGCCAATATTTGTTGTTATACGGTAACAGGTGAACATGTGTTCACTCCCAATGGTTTTGTACTGGAACCATCCATACTAATTTATGGGATATTAAGCTTCATAACTTTCTTGTCATTTTTTATAAACATTTCTAGTGCTTAAATGACTTCACACTGCTTTGGCAGTTGGCCCATGTAATAAGAGTTAATGATCATGCACTAATGTGGATATGAACAGATTATAGTGGCTAGGTAATGATAGTGATCTGTGTGGTTAGGTATTGTTGTATGACTCATATTAATTGGGGCTTGTGTTTACACTATGCATAATTAACACCATCGGTGAAAAGGTATTTGATGATGGAACTATCATCTTATGATCTCTAGTTTGATTTGTATACCTAGCTATAAACTCTTTGACTATCTTGATTGTTTTGATGTGGTGCAAATCAATCGATACTCTGTTGACCCACAGGTCATGGATGGCCACTCAATCATCACTTCATGTTTGACCTCACTACATTGATTGCCATCTTCATCATCTTGATCAGCTTTGGACTACCAAAATCATCTGAGAAGAAAAGAATACCAGATCAACCTGATGATCAACATATTAACTCTGATCAAGACAATATTAACCTAGATCAAAGTGATATATTTAACCTTGAACAAACCAATATTGACATTGATGAAGATATTAATATTGATCAAGACAATATTAGCACAGATCAAGATAATCAGTTCAAGTCAAAATAGTAGTAGCACTGATCAAGATAATATCAACACAACTTACAGGTAGCTAGGAGTGTATATATATTTATTTAATAATTTATTTATTGATTGTTACCAAGAGTTAATAATAGTGGAGGGAGAGTGTCTAACACTGCATAGGCCTGTAAAAAATGATCCTGAGAAATTCAAAGGGATTCTTTCTGTAAAACTCTGTAATTTGTAGTATTCTCCATAGGTGAAGATTGTTTCAATCATCACATTTCTTTGTTCTCTCAGTGTGCAATCATCACATTACCTTGTTCTGCCTGTGTGAACATTTTACACATCTGAAGGAATCCCTTTGAATTTCTCAGGATCATTTTTTACAGGCCTATGCAGTGTTAGACACTCTCCCTCCACTATTATTAACTCTTGTTGTTACAATATATGTAATGTAAGGTTTGTGGTATAGTGTTCCAACATTTACACATTCACACTAGTGGAGATAAGACAGCTTTAATCTCAGTTACTATGTCAGTGAGTCATTATATCATGTGACCTACCCTACCTGGTGGACAACTATAAAATTCGTTGAAGGGACATGAGCTACTTGTGTGATTACATTGAATATATGTCATTCATGACTCATCTGTATCATTCTCAAACTAGAGCTATCAAGCAAGACACATGGTAGTGTGTCATGCAGCCCAAGAAGCCTGTGTGCCACATGCACCATAACAGGGAGAAAGAAAATGTGATTTTCATACAGCTGAACTCTACAGGGTGACCTGTTCATAGCTGTGACTTCTTTCTAGCTGATCTCTCTACAGGATGGCTTGGTTTGTTTGTAGCTGAACTCTACAGTTTGTAGCTGAGTTCTCTACAGGGGATTTCTTTGTAGCTGAGCTCTCCACAGGGTGACCTATTAAACTCTACAGGTGATTTCTTTCTAGCTGATCTCTCTACAGGGTAGCTTGTTTGTAGCTGAATTCTCTACCGGGTGACTTGTTTGAAGCTGTACTCTCCAGTGGGTGATTTGTTTGTAGCTGAACTATCTACTGTTGGGTGATTGTTTGTAGCTGAACTATCTACTGTTGGGTGACCTGTTTGTAGCTGAACTCTCTACAGGTGAATTGTTTGTAAAGTTTAACTCTGCAGGGTGACTTGTTTGTAGCTGAACTCTCTCCACAGGTGACTTGTTTGTAAGGCTCAACTCTCTGCAGGGTGATTTGTTTGTAGTTGAGCACTCTACATTGTAACTTTTGTAGCTATAATCTCTATTGGGTGAGTTGTTTGTAGTTGAACTCTCTACTCGGTGACTTATTTGTTACAGGCTGACTTGTTTGTAGCTGAACTGTCTACAGAATGACTTTACTGTAGCTGATCTCTCTACAGGGTGATTTGTTTGTAGCTGAACACTTTGACTAAACTTTCTACTAGGTGACCTGATTTAGCTGAACTCTCTACATTTGTAGCTGATCTCTCTACAGGGGCTGAACTCTCTACTGGATATATTATGTAGTTGAACTCTTTACAGGGTGCATGTGACTGTTTTGAGTTGAAATCTCCACAGGGTGATTTGTTTGTAGCTGACTGGTTCTGGTTGACTTGTTTGTTGATGAACTCTACAGGGTGGCTTGTTGCATAGCTGAACTCTATACACAGTGACCTGTCATATGTAGCTGAATGTTCAATCTAATAGAGTAACTTACTAATGGTGCTGAATGCTCTAATATGGTGATGATGATGATAGCATCACAATTTGACAATTACATGTACAATATATATAATTACGTACAAGGGGTCATGAGTCTAGTCTCAGGGTATAATTGGAGCTCTGGCAAGACAAAAATTACTTCTATTAGAGTATGTCATGTTCTGGCTGTTGAGCAGTCAGTTGACCTACTGATTGTAGAGAGAGCTGTGACATTCTGAACTAGCCAACAGTCCAGATGTCTCTCCCCCACTGTCCTTAACTCTTTATCTGCTGCTAAGGCTTCAGTTGCCAATGCCCACTCTGCTACATTCAAGAACCATGCTCATCATGATTTATGTCTTACTCATGTTGATTATTGGGAATCAAAATTCAAGGCATTAACTGTTAAAAATAAATATATTGTCACTCTGGAGCAAGCTTGTCCTTTGTGGAAATAGATGTATGGCCTCCCTGAGAAACAGCTGTCCTTGCTATGTGCTGGTTGTGATACTCTATGAACCTGGCTGGGTGGAACATCATTACTAGCAATGTGTCCTTTGTCAAGCTCCCCAGCCCGCAACAGACCATATCTTGATTGGATGACCTGTTGCTCTTGATCACGGCAGGTATACCTGGAGACATGATTCAGTCCTATGAGTCCTACAAGTTCTCATTCATGGACTCCAATAGCACTTACCTAAACTCTATGCTGACCTTCCAGAATATCTTGCTAGTGTCTGCCCTCCTAGCACTGTTCCAACCAATACGTATATCCTCCGTCCTTAGCAGACCTGACTTGGTTTTAGTTCCCAATAATTCCATCTGTTTGTTCGAACTAATTATTCCCACCAATACCCAGCAACATATTTTGGCTGCTACACTGTAAATTCAAATGGGTACAAATTTTTGAGTTGTTTTACCTGCAATTCAAAAAACCGAATTTTGGTAGTAACGACCCAAGGATGTACTTGTTTATTTTAACTTTGTAAGATATATAGTGCAGGAAGTCATAAACCCCCATATAAACTTTCGTCCATAACTTTCAAATAATTGCTCATATCAAAAAACTAAAAGCAGATTTGAATTCAGCACCTAAAAATGCACAAGATGGCATGAAGTAAAAGGTCATCAGGTCACAATCATAAATTACATCATCGTTACCATAGCAACAAACAATTTTGTATTTTAGAACATTTTCAGAAAGTAGCTAGCCTTATTGATAATGACTCCATTCTACTGTAATTGTGTTGAGAAGTCCAAAACAGACTTTCTATAATTCGTTTTTGCATATGAATTAAAATAGAATATGCTATTCTATTTAGTGCCTTGCATACACTTGACAGAAGATTGAAACATAATATTTTAGGACTATGGGCTAAACATGTAGTATAATAGAAGATTCAATGATAATGAAGCATAGAATAATAAGCAAAGCAAATAGAATTACTGATAGCAGTTAATAACACATTGCTAGCTACTGTTAATGACGTTACCAGCTCTATTTCTGACGTTGCCAGTAGTTAGTGTGTATAACTAATTACCTCTAATCTCTTCAGGGACGGATCCAGAGTTTGGAAAGAGGGGGGGCACCTTTCTGAAAACTAGTTGAAGACCAAAAAAAAAAAAAAAAAAAGGTCACAACAATAATAGCTAGTTATCCTTTACCAACTATATCACGTCTGTTATGTAAAATAAAATCCTATTTATAGCTTCATAGGTAAGCTACACTGCCTCATGAACATTGTGACTGCTTTATTAGAGTAATTGACTGCTCTATTAGAGTATCTCGATCTTGTATGCAATTTCTTGAAGGGGGGGGGGGCATTTGCCCCAAATGCCCCATCCTGGATCCGCCATTGCTCTTGATCTGATTGTTGACACAGAAGGCACATATCTTAAGTGATGCAAACATGATTTCCAAGTGGATTAACTTGGCTGCCCATGTAAGGCCAAAAAGTAATAACGACTTTTCCGTCACTTAAAATTCTGCCTTTTAATGACACATTTTAACATCACATAGTTGACACTTAAACACTTTGTGACAGTCTACAGTTTCAGATAATCATCCTAAAAGATCAGAAATGTTACAAACCTTATTGGGTGCTAAAATACAGAAGCAGATAATAAAGATGGGCTGTGTCATTTACACGCAGTTGTCCATAACAACCTAAATCCATCATTTTTAATACTATAAAAAACTGTCTTAGGGAAGTTTTATATATTAACTAATCTCCATGTATACCAATTTGTAGAGTTATTGAAGTATCCACTGGTGAGAAATTTAATTTTGAAGAAAACGACTTAATTTTACCAAAAACTTGAATAAATCACCAGAACAACAATAAATCAAAATTCTGTCTTACAATTTTGTTGGGGGTATCAATACCATTGACCAGCATAATAGCTAGCAAGATATTAGTACTCTTACATCAGAAATTTTTAAAAATTGTTAAAACATGACATTGTTATTGATTTACCAGCAATAGTTTTCAATCATTTCAGAAATAAAAGCTTTTTATGTCCAAATATGATCAATATACAATGATCAATATACAATGATCAATATACAGGGATTCTGCAGTCCAAATTTCAAGTGCATACTATATAGCATCAAAAAGTTATTAATCAATGAAGTTGAGATGTATTCGCGGGGGTTTATGACTTCCTGCACCGTAGTCATATTGAATGATATTACCCAGATATTCCATGGTCTCTTCAACCTCTAGCTAAGTGTTTGAAATAACCTTACCATCATGGTACAGTATCTGTTGTAAAATTAAACAAAAAAATATTTGTTTACATTAATTAATGATCATGAGTCAGTCATCACTAGTAATAACATACATTAATTTATCTATGACACATGTACACATTCACAATAATTGTTACATACTGCATCTTAATACTTTAAACACACCTGATCTTACAGAGTTTTCAAATTGTATATTGTATATAAAACCATGTTCACTTTTGATTGTGGGATTTACAGAATTAAGCACAAATGTTATAACGACCAGTGTACCAATGTATATTTAACCATGAAGCTGGGCATCTAAACTTTACCATAGTAGACTTTACAATACACACTGATATTACCAAGAGTTCATATATTATGAACTCTTGATATTACCAAAATACGTTAATTCAACATCCTAAGAGAACAGTTATATTGACCTCTCCTAGTTATCTTGACTGATTTACCGCCTTTAGATGGTCATTTACACCAAAAATTCTGTAGTTTAAATTTACCTATGGAGGTCAAATTGACCCATTTGAATTTACTGGGTAGAGCTCGGAAGGAAGATCGATATAGCAGTTTACAATATGACTTTCAGCAATCTGGCTTATCAATCTCATTTCCATCGAGATTGGTTGTTTAGGCCATTTTATGCCAGACACAAGTGGCCAATGCTTGCAAAGTGGCAAAGAATACTGCAAGATTCCTGTTTGAGCAGGCTACTCGCACTGCTATCTTCTGCTCGTACAGGACTTTTAATTCTAGAGCCTCTCTGGACTGGGATTTGTCGGTTTGTCTAAACTGAACTTTTCTGCATGCTATAATAATTATTTTTGTAATGTAATTTAATAGTGTAAGTCTTGCCAGGGTTCCTGTACTGTCCACCCAGTTCACAGTACCCCTGAGTCTAGACCCCTGTAATTATGTTGTATATTGTCTTAACAAAATAAAATGTCTCTCTCTCTATTACCTACGTACTATTAAAGTATCAGTAGCTACATGTATATAGTAGGATTTTTACAATAACTCAGTGGCTTTTACCCCAATTCTTCTATACTACTTGCAAGGACTTTTTATGATGATTATTCCATGTACATACTAGTTTTCAGTTCACTCTTCTCAGGGCATGCAATTACATAATTGTGACATAGGTTATGGTCTTGATCTCAATTCCTTCAAAACTACAAAAAGGCACTCCTTCGATGGTTATTCCATCTACGTAGCAGTTTTCAACTAATTCCTTCAAGGGGTGTACCCTACATGTGGGTGTGACAGAATTTCAATCGTATTTTACGTGAATAACCAGGCATCAGATTCCCACCAAGCTTGGCACTGAGATTTGCTTTAATGAACTATTAAATTGTGTCAAATTTCAGCTTGATTGGAATACACAGTTGTATTTTATGGTAGAGTTTTCAAAATGTGTGAAAAAAAGTACATAGAAGAACTGAAAAAACCCAAAACATATGGCCACACGAATCTCGAAAACAGCAGGAGGTTATTTTCTACAAATTTGGTATGTAGACTTCCCTACCTGGTAGGCACTTCTGTAGCAAATTCGGTTTCAATCGGATAAGAAGTCATGCAACATAACAAACAAACCAGCCTGTAGAAAGCTCAGCTATATATACAAGTCACCCAGTAGAGAAATTAGCAAGCCATCCTGTAGAGAGATTAACTAGAGAGAAGTCACCTGTAGTGTTTAGCAACAAACAGATCACCCTGTATAATATAATATATAGATAGTTCAGCGACATGCAAATAAATCCTGTGGAGTGTTTGGCTACAAACAAACCATTCTTTGGAGAGATCACTAGAAACAAGTTACCTGTAGAGAGAGTTCAGCTATAAACAAGTCACCATGTAGAGAGATCAGCTACAATAAAGTCACACTGTAGACAGTTCAGCTACAAACAAGTCACCCTGCAGAGAGCTCAGCTGTATGAGCTAGTCACCTGGCAGAGAATTCAGCTATAAACAAGCCATCCAGTAGTAAGATCAGCTAGAGAGAAGTCACCTGTAGTGTTCAGCTACAAACAGGTCACCCTGTAGAGAGATCAGCTATAAGGTATCCTGTAGAGAGTTACTGAGTGACCTGTTTGTAGCTGAACTCTCTACAGGTGACCTAATCTCTCTAAAAGATGGCTTATTTGCTCTCCACAGGGTAATTTTTTTGTAGTTGAACTTTCTATAGGGCAGCCTGAACTCTCCACAGGGTGTTTTGAATGTAGCTGAGCTGACAGTTTTTTAGCTGAACTCTCTACTGGATAAACTGAGCTCTCTACTGTGTGACGTACTTGTTACAGGGTGACTTGTTTGTAGCCAAACTCTCTACAGGATAACTTGTTTGTAGCTGAACTGCGTACAGGGTGACTTGTAAACTCTCTCTAGTCATTGTAGTACAAGGTGGCTTGGTTGTAACCAAACTCTCCACAGGTGATTTTTTTTTTGTAGCTAAACTCTCTACTGGGTGGCTTGTTTATAGCTGAATTCTCTGCAGGTGACTCATTTCTAGCTGCCGGCTTGTAAAGTTATTTGTTTGTAGCTGAGCTCTGGATGAATTGTTTTAGCTGAATTCTCTTCTGGGCGACTTATTAGTTACAGGGTAACATGTGTAGTTGAGTTCTCTACAGGATGACTTGTTTGTAGATGATCTCTCTA
Source organism: Dysidea avara (assembly GCF_963678975.1). Classification (NCBI taxonomy): domain Eukaryota; kingdom Metazoa; phylum Porifera; class Demospongiae; order Dictyoceratida; family Dysideidae; genus Dysidea; species Dysidea avara. Next base: position 49,356,280 of record NC_089275.1, on the reverse strand, counting down.
CAGATGGCTTGGTTGTAGTCGATCTCTCTGCAGGATAATTTGATATACAGGAACTGTTTTGTAGCTGAACACTATATACAGGTTACTTCTCTCTAGCTGATCTCTCTAAAGGATGGCTTGTTTGTAGTAGAATTCTCTACCAGGTGGCTTGTTTGTAGCTGTACTCTCCACAGGGTGATTTTTTTTTGTAGCTGAACTCTCTAAATTGTAACTTTTTTGTAGCTAAACTCCCTATTTGGTGATTTGTTTGTAGTTGAATTAATTTTCTACTGTGTGACTTGTTTGTAGCTGAACTGTCTACTGGTGGGTGGCCTGTTTGTAGCTAAACTCTGCACAGGTGACTTGTTTGTATATAGCTGAACTCTCCACAGAGTGATTAAGTTTGTAGCTGAACTCTCTACATACATTGTGACTTTTTTGTAGCTAAACTCTCTGACTTGTTTGTATTTGAACTAGGGGGGCCCGCCAAGCAAAGCCTACTGCAGGGGCATAGGGAGGGGGGGGGGGGGTTCCGGGGGGTTCAGGAACCCCCCTGTAAAATTTAGACTTCTGCAAGCAGGATCCTAACACACAAAATAGTAATAGTAAAGACTTTACAGTGCAACACAATAGAGTACAATTACAGTATTAATTGTCAGTTACTTAAGTTACACTGATGGTCTGCTAGCAACCTGTGCTAGCAGCCAAGTACAAAACAAAGTGTACATTAGTTAACCATTTATATTAAAATTAGGGGTAGTAGCAATATTACAATAATTATAGCAAGGGCAATGGAAGTGATATGTACATGACTTGTTAGGGTTAAAGTGTTCAGCAAAATGGTTCCAGAGGTGATCGTAAATCAGTGACTTGATTGTGTCGAGGTGTAGATCAATGTTGATAGGGGGGAGAGTATTCCAGAGTCTAGGGAGTCAATTAAAATAGAAATTATGAGTTTTATTGTTGCGTGAGTAATTGTGCAACAATTTGTGGGTTGTAGCTGATCTAGTCCTGCTGGTACTAAAAGATACATAATTGAAGATACTAAAGTGGAGATTTGGCTGCTTCAAAGATTTCACAAAGAAGAGAATATCATAAAAATCAAGCATATACATCAAAGGAAGGAGTTTCAATTTAAGTAAACGAAATTTGTAATCTGAAGTGTAATCATTTAGAATATATTTAGTGGCTCGCCTTTGTACTCTCTCAAGTATAGTAGTGTCTTTTATTAGATGTGGATTCCATAATTGTGAACAATAAGTAAGTTGTGAGCGGACAAGTACTAATATAGAGATCTTCTAGCTTCCACTGGAAAATGAGTGAGTAATATAGCACAGCACAACAATTGATAAAGCTTGCATTCATCTCTCAGGGAAGGATTTACAGAGGTAACATGAGCCCTAGGCCTCTTCAAACTTGTTAAAAAGATTGATATACTCTAATAGAGCAGTCAGGTATACTCTAATAGAACATGCATGTAAATATATCCATGTCCATATGAAGTTTTTCAGACATTCTAACATTAAATTCAAAACTTAGCATGACCTTATACTATTATAGCTTTGGTGTGCAATGTTTAAAGATATAGAGCTCCAGTAATTTATCACTTGTGTTATGCAAAATGAATTCACGCTATGCATATTTGTATAGTTATATTGTTTTAATTGTAAGTCATTCCATTTGTATCAGTGGATTCATGGCTCTTATACCACAGTGAGATAACTATCACTTACAGATTACTATGTGTCTCTATATATGTGTTATGCTGTCTGTTTCCACTAGGTGGCTTTATCGGGCACTTATATGCATCATAATTAATGTACTTTTGCATAAAATATAGCAATTTGCTGAGTTTTGATTCATTAAAATATTAAAAGTCTCTCAGCGGCTTGGGGCTGTGCCCCCAGACCCCTGCTTCTGGTAACTCAATGCTGGTGCTGGAACCCCCCTTCAAAAAATCCTGGCTACGCCCCTGAGCCTAGATCCAATCCCACAGTGAAGATTACTGGATTTTAGCTATAGTATTTAGGTATTTCATGTATTGTGATTGTATTTAAAATCGATATCTTCGGTGTAATATTAATTATGTTAGACATTGCATGACATAGCAGCTATGCATACATCACAGTGCTATAATTTTGTGTCCAAAATCGCTTGTTCAATGCAAGCCACATGATACCATGTTCCACATCGATCACAGCAGATCATTTTTTCACCAGTATCTCGGCATCAGCATCTCGGCATCAGCATGTGCAAAATATATTAACAGTTATAACTTTAGAGCCTGATCTCTTATTTCTCAAAACGGGAAAGAGCTTTTGTTTAGCATCAAAATACCTCATGATCTCTCATGTTACGTTGATCATATATAGCAAATAGTTGAAGGGTCTTGCCCATAAGCTAGCTAGTACAGTATGCGGCAGAAAATAAGCCAATTCCTGACTGGGTAATCACCTGCCTAGCGCCTGCCTAGCTTAAATAAAAGAGTCACAAATTTAGCAAGAGTCACTTGCATTGCAGTGGGTATAGTTGCATTAAGCGAATCATACACAGTAATGTCAGCTTTGTCACTCCCTTCTACCATCAAATTGTGGAATTCTCTACCTGATTCTCTAGTCGTACTGGATGATATTAATCAATTTAAAGATGACTTGTCCTTGTACCTCTTCCCTTAACTGATTTAATGTATAACTATGTATATTTTTATACTCTTTTTGTGTTTTACACAGTAAATAGAAATAACAGTAAAGTTTAAGCCACAATCCAGTGGTTGTTATTTACATGCTATGCACCACTTGTAGTGAGCCTGTTGGCATTGGAACTACACTAGCTGACTGTAGAACTAGAGTATTTCTTAAGCCTCCAATATGGTTGAATTGAGTTTTAATTAAATGCTGGACTGCACTTAAATGTAGGTCATTCAAACAGTGATTGGTGGTTAACATTTCCTTCTGGGCCAAAGTGAAGTTGTACTTTCCAATCCGTATCCATTCCGTGGACTTTGAACAAATTTCTAGAAACTTTTTATGGTCATCTGCAATATCATTTATCACCACGACTACTATTTTTCTGCCATTTATGAATTGATTGGAAGTATTTGTTGTAGAAATGGGTTGTTTAGGTCTTACTTGGAATAAATGGTCAGATGAAATTCTTTCTGTTTCCTGGAACAACCAGCTACAGACTGCTGTTGTTTTCCTTATTAGCACAATTTGTCCTTTAGCCATTACTTGCATACAACTTGAAAGCTGAACCAATGTGCATGTGATGTGTGCTATGAAAGGATCTTGGCCTTGGTTTTAACTAGAGGTGGAGACTTCTTGACTTAATGCCCTCTTATTGCTGGTAATCACTCAACTGGATGGATGGCCCGATACAGCCCAGTAGATACAATATTATGCTTTTGTGCTGCCAATTTTTTTTACTACAGTGTTGTCTGCATAGTGTCCTATAGGGCTGGGCGATATTGAAATTTTACTATCACGATATATCATTGGAAAAATATCACGATATTACTAATTATCACGATATTTTTTCATATTTTGACAGATGCTCTACTATGAAACTACACCTAGCTACACAAGTGATATAACCTGCAGCAACATGATGGATGTGCAACAATACATGTACATGGCATTAACCATTTATTGAACTATACATGGAGATATAGACATTAGCTAGACCTACAATTAAGCATGGAGAGGATGTGTCTTACACACCCAAGTGCATGACATAAATTCAGGAGCTCTACAGATTCCCATGCATGACTAAATGACTGCTAACTATAGCAACAAAATCTCATTCACCCATGCACATTTTATTAGCTATAATGCCACAATGTGCAGAAATATTCTTTCCTCAATAAAAACGCAAAATAATAAATCCCTTAAGTAGCTACTTTCATATTCGCATGAATGCTCTATAAAGTTACTTGACTGCTCTATTAGAGTACATAGGTGACTGCTCTATTAGAGTATCTCGATCTTTCCTGGAGTTAAACAGCAGCACTATGTTTACTGTAGTTAGCTAATGCGAATATTATTGAAGAACACCGCGATAATCACGATATCGCGATAATATCATTTCCAAGAATTTTTGGCGATACTGGTATCGTTTCATCAGAATATCGCGGTTTTACGGTATAACCGAGATACCGCCCACCCCTAGTGTCCTACTACTGCCAAGTTTACTAGCTAGTATGATCAAAGAGTACTTTACTAAGAAGTCGCTACCATCTTGTGCTTCCAGATTATCTTTTACTTTGACTTAACATAAACGTTACCACACTGCCATTCAAGTTTACAGATATGTTAATAATTATTCCCCTTCCTATTTGCTAAGTGTTTTTCATTACCGTAATTAGCTTTTTTGCATTGTAAAATAAATTTTGTATGCAAAACGTTTACAATTTCTTACAAATTTTTTTATAATTATAAGATCAAACTACTCTAATAGAGCAGCCATTTTATTTGAATCATACGAAAATATTTTTACATGAAAATTTTTATCACAATTTTTTTGCACAGAAATAAAGTAAATTACAGATGTGACAGGTTATTGTGGATGTAATACAAATCATCTTTTTGTTGCCAGGGTTGCCACTAACTTTGGTAAAAGAAGTTTCTTTTATCATTGAACAATTTTATGGAACAGTTTGTCTTCAAACACTGTGGAGGCTGCCACTTTGTCATCTTTCTTGCTGTTGTATTGTGTATTTGTTCTAGCGTATATTTCTGTATGTTATTTTCAGGGCTCCACTGAAAATCAGCATCAGTAAGCTGAGCATTCCCTGCTTAAAAATTACAATTACAATTTACAATCCTCCAACAAGTAGAGCTACTATTAGCCTGAGAAGAACCTGAATCTGAACAAACTACTTCCACCACTTTACATGTATGCGGTACCAGGTGCTGAAACAACTTTACGGAGAATACTTCAAAGTTTACGAATTATTACGTATCTCAAGATTTCGGGAATTATAATATTGAATTAAATAAGGGACCTAAGATTGTATATAAGATTTGAAGACTCGAGTTTGGGATTTTAGGATTTAAAGGCTTTTACAGGATTTTCCTGGGATTTTAGCAGATTGAGTCTCAAGGTAAACTAGATCCAGTGCATGGCAGGTCCCCTAGTTGACTGTGTGACTTGTTTGTAATTTAACTATCTATAGCTACTGGGTGACTTGTTTGTAGTTGAACTCTCTACAGGTGACTTGTTTCTAGTTGATTTATTTACAGGGTGGTTTTGTTTGTAACTGAAGTTTGTAGCTGAACTCTCCACAGGGTGATTTGTTTATAGCTGAGCTCTCTACAGGGTGACTTTTTTTTGTAGCTGAACTCTCTACTTGATGAATTGTTGTAGTTGAGCTCTCTTCTGGACAACTTTATATTATTTGTTGCATGGTGACTATAGTTTGTAGCCTAGAGAGTTCAGCTACAACCAAGCATTGTTGGGCAAGTTACTTTTTACAAGTAACTATATAGTTACATATTACTTGCAACCGAACTATTTAGTTACAGTTACATATTTACCCATAAAATAAAGTAACTATAATAATATTACATACCTGTATCAGTGGCGGATCCAGGATGGGGCATTTGGGGCAAATGCCCCCCCCTTCAAGAAATTGCATACAAGATCGAGATACTCTAATAGAGCAGTCAATTACTCTAATAAAGCAGTCACAATGTTCATGAGGCAGTGTAGCTTACCTATGAAGCTACAAATAGGATTTTATTTTACATAACAGACGTGATATAGTTGGTAAGGATAACTAGCTATTATTGTTGTGACCTTTTTTTTTTTTTTTTTTTGGTCTTCAACTGGTTTTCAGAAAGGTGCCCCCCCTCTTTCGAAACTCTGGATCCGCCCCTGTGTATTATATATAATACTTTGTGTCCACAGCCTTAAGCTGTCACGTGTGAAACTACCACCTTATCACGTGACATGATTGCGTTGTTGGACAATGTGCAAATCTTGATTATAAGTAAGAAGCTGGTGAATAAACTTCAGGCTTCATTACTTCGTTGTGGCTAGGCGTTACTCAGTAGATCACTAACGAGATTAATAACTTCGTTACTTGTAGTAAGGCCACTCAAAATAAATTCTCTGTTTCCCGTCCACCGCCCGCATCTGGTTACTGTCAGCTTTAAAACTTCCATTATTCCGTATTCTTCCATTATTTTCCGGTTATTCTTGCATACTGACAGGTTCAGTAAAAGCCATCTCGAAACGGTGTCAGCTCAAGTGTCATCAAGTTGGCACACACTTCACATTAATTTTGTTTAATTTTTGCAACTTAAAAAGGAAGGAACAAGCTTAAGCATGCTTTTGTGCAGCTTTTTATGGTTGTTACAGGCAAATAATGGCTTGAAAAGCTGCCAATCTTATAATGAAATAATGGAAATGGACCGCCCGCCCACATGCAAATATGCCCGAGCACAGGACGGGAAACAGAGAATTTATTTGGAGTAGCCTAATAATAATACGTAATATTAGATTCGTTGCAATAACTATATTACTTAGGTAATGGATTACATTTGTATTGTAAAGTAACTTGAGTTATATTATCTGTTTTTATAGCGTATTTCGTTATATTACTTACCGGGGTAGTTACCACAATAATATTACGTAATGTGTTACATATGTAACGCGTTACTCCCGACACTGAACCAAGCCACCCTGTAGAGAGATCAGCTACAATAATTATAAGTCCTGTAGAGAGTTTAGTTACAAACAAGTCACCCTATAGAGAACTCAGCTATAAACAGAACATCCTGTAGAAAGTTCAGCTACAAACAAGCCACACTATATAGTTATTGTACTGTACTATAATGTAATGAGTATTAATATGTGTAATATAACTTTTTAATGGTTACTATGGTAATGTGTTGATGTTGCAGAAGAGTGGGTGACTAGATGATCGGAAGAGGTTACAAATCATAGCCAACTTTTAATTCTAGTACATTACATTTGCTTCTTGTACTATTAATGTGTTCAACTTCTCTCTTCACATCATCACTATCTATTAGTCTCCAATGAAGCTCCAGTTTAGTGATAGAATTATTATGGTATAGGCTCCTCATTATTATCATGACTGAAACTTCATCTATTGTATCATCATCACCCCACAGTGACAGTTTCTTTAGTGTCTTGTTATTAGTAATGGCTTGAGCAATTGCTATCACTCCATCTTGACTTATAGCATAGAAACTCATGCCTAATACCTCCAGTGAGGTGTTGTGTAGTAAACTGTTTGCAATTGCTGTAGCTCCTGTGGATGTGATATTGTTGCCACAGATGTTCAATACTCTCAGTGTGTTGGTTTTTGTTATTCCTTGTGATATTATCATTGCTCCATCATCACCAAATTCATTGAGATTGATGTCCAACTCCTCCAAACAGGTCATCATATCAGATATTGCTGATGCTTCTTGTGATGTGAGGTCATTATCCCTCATGTGCAACACTTTGACTGTGTTAGTGTTTATTACTGCAGTGGAGATGTCCCTCACATTAGTAATATTGTTGTCACCTAACAACAGAGTATGTGGCTTAAGGTAAGTGATGATGTCACCAATGAGAGGTGATGATGCTCCAGTAAGGTCAGATCAACTGTTGTTATTTCTTGTTTGTTTGTTTTATCTCCACAAATGTAGCGGTGTAGTAGGCTAATTCCGTGATCTCCAATGTAACACTCGTCCAAGTTCAGTTCATTCCATTTCCTGAGTGATCTTGATAGGAAGAATCCCAGGGACACCAGCTGGTGTGGGAGGAGACTGTAGTCACTGAGATCAATCTCACCACTACCAAATGATTTTGACAAGAGGTCACATAACTTGTCATCCTGAGCCTCTTGGAAACACTGGAACAAGTAAAGTACCATTACTGGGTACTCCAAGATGTCTTGTGAGATAGGTAGAGTGTTAGATATTTCCTGATCAGCAGAAGTTGATCCTTGTTGATTATCATCAGATGGTCCAGTCTGTAGAAGTGAAATATTTCTGATCATATTATGCTGTTTAAAGGTTGACAGGTAGTGTCTTAAAGAATTACACTGTCCACTGGTTGTACCACAATACATGATCCACATGTTGGAGAGGCGGACACTCTTACTATCAGGATCAGGTTTACCATGCTCAGTAACAAGAAATGACTCCTTCATTAATATGTACACCTCATCCTCTGGTAAGGTTGCTACATATTTGGCAGCAAAATATTCTTGTATTCCCAAGTGTAGGAAGTTGAAGGATTTGGTTGGTGTACCAATTTCATCTAAACAATAACATTCAACAGATTGTAATAGTCCATAACAAGTGGGATCATCCCTGCACATGTCAGGTAAGTCATCCATTGTGAATACTATTTTGTCCTCTACAAGACCATCAAATGCAACTTTCTGTAGTTGTTTTAGTACTTGTTGGACTGGCTGTGGTAAGTGTTCCATTTTGTTGATGTGTTCATCTTCAGCAATCTTCCCTGTCCTCTTCAGGTAGTGACAAATTGTGTGTAAGACAAAACTGTGATACATTGTAGAAGTAGTTGATGGCAAGTCCTCTGGTTGACACATACAAAGGAATACAATGATGGACATAATTAAAGGAATATAACAAATGGCGTCAATATTTGGATATTGTTGAAAATGTTTCTGTAACTTCTCCAGCTTTGAGGGAGAATCCTGTAAGGCTTCCTTGGCATATTCCATTCTGCTGGTCTGGTCAAATCCAAGAATTTCAATTCTTCTATCTACAACATCATGAAGGCAAACAGAAGCAGTGGGTCGTGATGTTACCACTATCCTAGCTTTGGGTACAACTTTTTTATGAACCAGTTTGACTAAAAATGATTCACGACGTAATTCATTACTCAGTTCATCAAAGCCATCAATGATCAAGATGACATCAGCTCCATGATTGTCTTCTAAATAACTGTGTAGTTGTGTTACCTTACTGGTTGACTGTGTGAAGTGTTCTATCAGTTGTTGTACATTAGTAATTCTCTGTATATTAGGATCTCTTAACAAAAAGAGGAGTACCAGTTTGTCAGAGGTGAGAAGCTTACCCTCAGCCCATTCAACACAAATCTCTTTAACAAGAGTTGTCTTTCCTATTCCAGGATGACCCTCAATGAGGATACTGTTAGGGATACTGCCAGATTGAGAGCTGAATATTTGTGTGATCTCTGTTAACTTTTGAGAGTTCAGTTTTTTAGGTATGTCAGAAATATCTCCTTTTGTACGTAAGAAAATTGTTTCTGTTGTTTCTGTTCTTGTTTGTAAATCTTTCTGATACATTAGTGCTAATGTTATGTAGCCTTTGGTTTTAACAGGTGGCCAGGGGTCATTTTCTTCTTTACGTTTCTTAAGTTTCATGTTGTAATATTGTCCCTTCATGAACTCACTCAGCCAGTCAACCACTACAGATATAAACAAGGAAGTTATGTGTCAGTCATTTCAGCTCTAATCACTAAAGCCTGACCTTATCATGCAAGTACATAGTTACATAGCAGTTTTAGTTACAAATAACACATTAGGGGATTATCAAGTTGGCTGGTTTAGACAGATGACCTTGTTACACAGTGACCTTATTAAGCAGGTAAGTGCATTTGGGTATGGTATATAGTACTTATGTAGGATCCCCTCAAAATTGATGTACGCTGCCTAAAATTCCACCTTTTAAAATCATCTTAAAGACATCTTACCTGGCAAAAAATCACCTTAACGGAATAATATTAGTCCATCTAACATCAAATAAAGCATTAAAAACAAGAAAGCACTTACATGTGGCCGGATATAGAAAAACATGGAAACTCAAATTTTCATCTTCCTACGTGCATGCGTGCGTGCATGCGTGCGTGCCTGCCTGCCTGCCTTCAGGCAAGTGCAACTCAATAATGGCTAAGGCTATGGGCTTGACTTTTTCATTGTTTGACATCGCTTTGTCCCGAGACATGCTTTTTGGCATACCACAGTATGTACAATGCATGCATCATGGACTTACCTTTGTCCTCCTTTGTGTCCCATTTCTTTTTACTAAGGTGTCGATTTGCGGTAGCACGATGCATGGCTTCTGTACAGTACGTTTGTAAATGGGAATTGTCCCTATTTTCTATGGTGACTGGATTGATTGCAGATACGATTCTAACACTGTTCTTCGTTTGTGACGCTTTGTAATGGGCTGAACATAGCTGAAAGTGAAGTGCTTTCGAGGCAGTAATTGATAGCTGGGGGCACATGAATCATCGCATTTTCGTGGTGACTGGATTGTTGCAGAGGCACTTCTTGAAGTCTTCTTCTACTGTTTTTCGTCTGTAGCGCTGTGTAATGGGCTGAATGTAGCTGAAAGCGAAGCGTAATGACCACTACATTTTTGAAGCAGTATTTGATAGCTGGGGTGCACGTTCAGACGAAAACATTAATTCTGGTGCCATCCTTCCTTTTGATGCGGTAGATACGTGGGCTCACCAGTCATAATAATGTTTCAAAAAAGTAAACAAACAAGTTTAGTCTATAGGCTGAATAAGGGATTAAATGTTCAGTAGTATATCTGCAGGTGTAGGCGACCTCTCTTGTTTCCCTACTTTTTTCTGTGATTCCTAATCAAACTTAAAATTCCTAATGTTTCCTTAAACTTGTATTAAAAGTACTAGTACTGTAGAGTCTGGTTGTTAGACGCATACGGTTAATAAAACTTCTCAAAAAACGTTTATTATTAATATGTATTTAAGTGTATAGAAAACCTAATCATGAATGTGCTCATGGATTAACTGTCTTGAAGTGGTGTGATTGACAGCCACAGGTGTACCAATATTGGAGTCAGATTCCTGTGCAAATCCTCCATGTGGAGCATGATTTCCATGCTCAGAAGACTTTTCTCTTGGCAACCATAGTGAGATCTACATTATTATTGGCCATGTACTACATGAAACTTCGGGCCTATATAGCAAAGTTGACAAACTTCTAACAATTATTCTCTAGTATAGCTGCACCTAGTGTTGGAGCTTCGTGTTCATCCATAGGTGTAGGCCTGAGTCAGATATGCTCAAAATTTTTCCCAAAATGCTTTCAGATATTTTCACTTATCATGCATGCTCTTCAGTGTTCCTATCATGCATGCTCTATGCTCCTAGGTTAACAACAGTACTAACAATTATCTTGAAATGTTTTGGTCAGGGAATGCTTTATTTGAGTATTTCACTACAAAGTGACTGTTATATTAGAGAGTATTGATTTAAGGAGCTATATACAGTGCAATACTCACTCATGTGAGTTCTACAATTATTACCTATAATAACAAAAACATTGCAGGATAAATCCAAGACTAAATTTTTTTACTAATCGAGTAGTTAATCAGTGGAATTCTCTACCCCAATCTGTGATTACATCCAATAATCTAAATAAGTTTAAGAACAATCTCGATCAATACTGGAAAGAAAGTGGATATGGACAGACTAAAAGGCCCTTGGTCTATTAATTCTTAAATTTTATTTTGATTGTACGTTGTCCATTATCTAATACTAATACTAATATTATTTTCCATTGGCTACTAATTGAGTAGATTTAAACTGGAACTTTTATATTTATACAGTAGAAATTAAGACAGATGACAACAGTGGTTTGCTGCATGGTGAAGAATTTGGGAATTGAATGTGGAGGACCCAGAACCTTGCTCGAATCATGAAAAATGTTTTCAAAGTTTTTTTTTGCGCACTTGTTTTACTTCTTGGTGACTTTTATATACTAGGTTAATTTTGTGACATCTATATATTATACATTCAATTCTACACAAAAGTGTGGCAGAGGATTAAACAAGTGCCTGTTGACAATCACTGTGTAGCACTTTGATTACCATGATGGTTACGTTCCGATAATCCACCTGCTTATGACTTTCCCAGCAGTAATTATAATTTACCTTGTTTTAGAAATGTTCATCCACTACTTTATTATTTTTACATCATCAAATAAGTAATATTCTGTCATAAGCAAACAATGCCAGCTATATTGAAGATAAAGGAAAGACAAGGTGCAGAGCACACACTCATCAGAACCCCGAAAAGCACATGTCACTGATGAGGTTGTTATTGTAGTGTAAAGTGGTGGCCATGCACTACTTCATTTTACCTCCAGCCTTGTGACTGTGGTCAGGCTGGTAGATGCAGGCAGGCAGGCGGGCGTGCGGGCAGGCGGGTGGGAAGGCAGGCAGGCAGGCAGCCAGGCAGGCAGGCAGGCAGGCAGGCAGCCAGGCAGGCAGGCAGGCAGGCAGGCAGGCAGGCAGGCAGGCAGGCAGGCAGGCAGGCAGGCAGGCAGGCAGGCAGGCAGGCAGGCAGGCAGGCAGGCAGGCAGGCAGGCAGGCAGGCAGGCAGGCAGGCAGGCAGGCAGGCAGGCAGGCAGGCAGGCAGGCAGGCAGGCAGGCAGGCAGGCAGTAGAAAATTTCATTGAATAATTTTTAAAAAATTTTGTAACAATTTATTAGAAGTCTTTAGGATCGTACTGAAGGCACTTTTGGGCTTGATTATACCTAACCAATACTGCCAAGGTGCCAGGATGGAGTTGTGAAGCTGGTTTTTCGGTGAATTTTTGGCTAGGAAAACCCAAATCTCCGTGATCCTTAATATATAACAATTTTACATGTGAGTAAGGATCACAGATATAAAGAAGCAATGAAACAAGCTAGGTCATTTACACCTGTAGCTATACTAGTGGACATTTAATCCCTACTTCAGTCATGCTACTTACCCTGCAGCCATGACTGAAATAGGGATTAAACCTCTACTAGCAATAACCTTGCTTCATTGCTTTTATTTCTATGATACCTGCTCAAATATAAAATTTCCCATTTTTGTTTGTTTAACTTTTGTAACATAATTATTTTTTATGACTGCCGGTGTACTAGTGCATACCACATCAAAGAAAAGAATGATACTAGACACAGAATATGTGAGTGAATGCATGCCCAAACTATCAATTACTGAAATGTACAGTGGCTATATATCCTGCTTCATTTTTAGCTATTTACTCCACCGATTACCAATGAACAATAGTACGAGAAAAGCCTCTACAACTGATCTAGTCACAGAATTACGACTGAACATATGTCCCAACTATCAATTACTGAATAATAAAACTGAATAATAAAGTGGCCATTTCACTTTAGTTTCAGCTATGTTCCATGTGTTATGCAGTGATGCAATTGAAGAAGAGTACGAGAAGTGCCTCTACAATCAATCCAGTTGCACTACATACTAAAGCCATCATGTATTACAACAAATCAACAGCTTTGTGGTAGTGGACAGAGAAATGGAACACAAACAAGGACAAAGGAAAGTCCATGATGCATGCATTGTATGTACTTCAGTTGGTTAAAAGGCATGAGTGACATCAAATAGTGAATAATTCAAGCCTATATACTTAACTATAGTAAAAATTTTGCTTGGCTGAAGACATCAGACAGTCAGTTAGTCAAGTAGTAGAAAATTTAAAATAAGTATGATATTGCTAATATTTTTATGGATAATTTGCTGGAAGGGTTTGGGGTCACTCTTAAGACATTTTGGGTTTAATTGTATGTTGTGATGGAAATGCAAGGCTTAGTTATTTTGGTGATATTTTGGCAGGGAAACCCAAACCTCCATGAATGCTACTGTGCAGTACTACCATATGATGTAACTAACTGTATGATGTAACTGTAGTAACCTGATTGAGTTCTGACTGGTGTATTCTTCTTTCCCTTTTTAGACTTTGTCTTCTTTCTTCCTCTCTCAGTAGCTACTGGTTCATCAGTTGAGTCATCAGTAGATGATGAATGGTTAACTGGTGTGGTCAATAATGGATCACATGAGCATACTTGATAATTATATTTTCACAGTTAAATTTCTAAATGTATATGTAGTGTAAATTAATTCATGTTGGTACACAAGAGGACATGAGCTCTGGGAACAGTCTTACAAGTGTCCAAGAGTGACAAGAGACGTGAAATAAAATCCTAACATGGCAGAATGGTCTATTGCATGTTACAAATACACTCACCTGGTCCTAACAGTTGTTTAATGTTACTGGCCACATTGTTCAGTTGCTTCAATGATGTCCAGTTCATTTTCATATTTTGGGTCCAGTAACTGTAGTCCTAGGTCATACCAGTGGTTTGCTACTGATGGTATCACGTGATTTACTAGATCTCTCAATACCGGACGATCACAACCTACAGTATCATAGATAATGTCTATATGACAGTGTCACACTTACTCACCACTTGCATTGATCCTCACTTCAGCCATTCTCAACACAAGTTCAGTTTAGCAACCTATGAAGGTAGATGTAATTGCATTTACACGCATTATGGTATTTTGATCTCAGAAGCTATTTCATTAGCAGGGTCAGGGTTCCCTGTGTTGGATTTGCATTCCAACAATGGAGCATACACCATGTATTACACTGCAGGAGATATGGGACAGGACCATAACAAAAAGTTTGGTTTAGGGTGAAAATCAGTCCAGATAGACCAATTCAGTCATCCAATTATTGGTCTGCCCCAGGCCAACTAAATTTGGTCTGGTCAACTGAAATTCATCATCAATGGAATAGAATCAGCTACACTTAGGCAGCTATAAATTATAATCATTCTTTTAGTGAAGTGCATTAGCTATAAAATTGTGCGTTTTAGTGATAGAAGCACCAAATTTGGCACAGAGGTAGAGGATCACCTTACAAACAAATCTGGATATTGGGCCAATGCAGACCACGCCCCTTTTGATAGGTTCATCCCATTCATCAGCACTATCAAAATACTAATGCTTAATCACACAATAAACAAAGAAAAATGACGAACCGAACATGAACTCTCTACCATATGACATAAAATTACACTAATTTACATATTTTGGTATAGCAGACATTGCCAAAATGCACTCTGTGTGTAGTATTTCTACCAAGAACATTGTTTCAATGACTTAGTATGAATGACTACATTATTAGACTCTCATCAGTTGTGAACTCGTTTGTTTTTTTTTTGCGATCATGTAGATGCTCTGATACATTTTAATTCATTTAAGAAGTGTTAAAGGTAAGAACACATACTGTACATACTAGAAAATATCTACTCAACCGTAATATAATGTCCTGTATTATGTACATGTACTGTATTATACACTTCACAGTAGTGCGTTAGACTATAAGAAAACCATTGTGTGTACGTATATGTATATAGCTATACATTTAGTGATAAGGCCATTGCAAGCTCTACCCATTTTTAGATATACCACTAAAACCATGCAAAAGCAATACAAAAATATGGTGAACCTAGCTAATTGTCTTATTACGTACATGAATTTTGTGGTTTACAATTACTTACATACGTAGATTATACTAATACCATATATATACATTTAGTGATAAACATAGCTATCTGGTTTATAAAGTAATTGGAAGCCCCACCCACTTTAAGATATACCACCAAAACCATGAAAAAGCAATAATTACAGTAATACTATAAGTATTATGAATCTTGTCTTATTACATACTGTATATGAATTCAAATTATTCTATAATTTGTAATTACCTACGCATACATAGACTCTGTGGTGAATACATGGACTCAGTAGCTAGTTTACAAAAATTTAACTAGGTACACGCTTGGCTATTATGTTATCTTCAGACTTCAAAGTGTGTGATCAAACACAATGTTGTGTATTCAAGTGCATCCTTCTTGCACATAGCAAACTTGCACATTGACAAAACCTGACAAAAAAATTTTCACAATGGAATCTGCAGATCTCACCAATCAAGGCCACTCTAGAACAACAGAGAGGGTCAGGGAAGCCATGTATGGAGGCAGCCACTGTTAGCAGTTCCTGAACCACCAACTGGGGCTGAATATGGACAGAAGCTGACCTATATGAACCATAATCTGCACATTTACTGGTCCTGTCATACAGAAGGATGACAAACCTCTGAATAATGTGTGTAACATGTTCCAGTGGCTCATTTGGTATACAATACGAAATAAACGGTGCAATAATTGTAAGCTCTGGCAGTGCATTTTCAGGTATTCCATGCATCTTCTTACTATGTCCTGGAAACAATCCGAAACATCACAGCCTAAATTTCAGATTTCAGTATGTATAGCTGTGCAATGGATGATGCTACAGTATTTGTGTCTCCACATTAGTCTTTAATTGGGATTTTCAAGTACCATGTTTACTGAGGCTAGCACAGACCCATAACCAGGATTCTTAGCAGGACTCTTTTCTATTCAGTGTATAGTGTATATTTCTGAAACACATCCTGCATGGGAAGTATGCAAAAGCTAGGGAGTGTGGGTAAATGCTCTATAGAAAAAAATTTGCACTTAAATAGCTAAATACTTTAATATGGTGATATTTCAGCAATTTTTGTTGAATTGTTTTAAGTTGAGAATAACCGACTGTATAATATTGAATATTTGATTGCTCTGTTATAGTACGTTGATTTTGAGTGTAATGTACTAGTAAATTTTAACGGAGGACAGTTTATCTGAGATCACCAAATACCCTCGGCCTGTAAGAAGATTAATCCACTGGAACCCCTGAAAAAGGTTTACCTTTCCAACCAGTTATGAACAATCGTTAAGTGTTTGTGCAAGGTTAATGGTATTATTGTCACTATCCAACTCACAAGCTTTGGTGTGGGCCTTCGCCAGGGCCAATATTTTCCTCACATGCCATTAAAATATCTCTCTTCTGACCTCTAACATCAGTAAACAGATCTGAAGACACTATATAGCTACTGTGGCAGTGAATTATATTATACAAGGGACCAAAATATTAATAAATTTTACTTGGTCAGAACTGTTTCCTTGCATACATTATGTTCACCAGATGTACCTGTTTTGCATCAAATGTAGCTAGTTACCAGCCAAAACAATGATGTCATCCACCATGCATGTGCAGATCATAACTGGCCATATATTTTGGAAAGTTAAATCTTTTTCACAAATTTCCAGTGAGTTGTCAGAAATAATCTTTTTCTCCTCCCTGCTAGCCATAGTAAGCATACATATGCATGCAGTGGTTTTCTTATAATCCAATTAGAACCCAGTACAACAATGTTTACCTTGACCATATGTACAGTATATGTAAATAATACAGGACGTTATATAGGGGATGGCAGAATAGATTTTTGACTGGATTTGCAAAAAAGGTACCTTTTCACACATTTTACATGCCAGCAAACAAAACGATGTAACACTTGACTCCTTATACTAATTAACTTCCTCTTAGTTTCAAACTGCAGCCAGATACTTTAACTGCACTCATGGGCAATTATATGCAATAATAGAAATGTTACGAAGTTTCATAGTTCACAAAATGGAATTTTGTGTGTGAAAAAGGTACCTTTTTTTGCAAAACTGTTCACATATTTCCTAGTATGTACAGTATGTGTTCTTACCTTTAACACTTTTTAAATGAATTAAAGTATATAAGAGCATCTACATGCATGATTGCAAAAACATCAAAGAGTTTACAACTGATGAGAGTCTAATAATGTAGTTGTTCATAGTTATACTGTCACAACAATGTTCTCAGTAGAAATACTACACACAGAGTACATTTTGGTTATGTCTGCTATGCCAAAATAGGTAAAGTAGTGTAATTCTGCATCGTATGGTAGAGAGTTCATGTTCAGTTTGTCATTTTCTTTGTTTATTGTTCAATTAAACATTTATTATTTTGTTAGTGCAGTTGAGTGGGCGAAACCTATCAAAGGGGGCGTGGTCTGCATTGTCCCAATATCCAGATTTGTTTGTAAGGTGATCCTCTACCTCTGTGCCAAATTTGGTGCTTTTATCATTAAATGCACAATAGTTATGTATTTTTCAGTTAATCCACCTCACTATTTCACATTTGATGGAATAAGTAGAAAAATTGTGGGAGATGGCACATATGTGACATGACTGTTCTATAAAACTGCCAATTATTCTATTAGGGTATCTTGATGTCATGCAGTACTCAGGTAAATTGTTTTACCTTGCAAATGCATATGGTTGTCTGGATGGTTGCTATGCTCACTACAAGACCTAGGTGATGAAGCAGTGGTGTGTCTAGAAGAGTAAGGGAGCCCAAGCTACATATGCCTTGTTACAAGTTCCTTGGTAAGTATAACCAAGCCCAAAATGCTTCCAATAGGTTGCTACAAAAAATTGTTCCCTATCTCAGGATCATGTTGGTCAGCCATTGTACATGTTATTCAGAGCCATCAAGGGTCAACTGGAGAAGGGACCAGTTGATGTGGTTACTGGAGATGCTTGATATTCAGCTGTCTGAAAAATCATCCGACATTAAAGAGTTGAAGTACCTGAAAGTTGAACAGTCTGAATTCTTGTACCCTAGCAGCGTCTGTGTACTCTATTCAAATGGTATGTATATTTTGTGACAACTATATTAGAGGTTTTGTGACCAAATAAGTCACTGAACATGTCAGTGTGCGTTAATTAGACACTTGTGACAGTTTGTCTTTAATCTGGCTGTTTTTGTGAGAGGGTTTTAAAATTCTTGTGATGTCTTTCTCTCTGACCACTGTATTAGAGATTTTTATTATAAATTAGGGAGATATGTTATGCTATGTACTTTCCATGTAAGTGCCGTGATCTCTTTTTTTTCATTGTAAAACAATTTTTGTAGCTATGCGAAACTTGTACAAAAATTTCTTACAAGAAAATTATTTTTACATAAGATCGAACTACTTTAATAGAGCAGTCATTCACGTAAATTGTATGAAAATATTTTGTGATAATAGCAGACAATATGTGTAGGTTGCAGTGAGATAAAGGAAACAGGAGGGAGTGTAGTATTGTTAACATACAAAACTCAGCCTACACCGTAGGCAGGTACTTCATCCTACATTATGCAGTACAAATTCATTTCTTTTTGTTGTCAGTAAGTTAAATGTCAGAATTTGATATGTACTATTGAATGTATGGCCTACATGACAGGTACTATACTAACACCACATAGTATAGTTTGCACCTGTGTGGTAGACATGTAATAGTTATACCATGGGTACGAGTGCTTTGCCTGATATATACGCAGAAGCACAAGGGCCGCAGGCCCGATTGCGAGTGCATATATACAGGCAAAGCACGAGTGCCCGTGGTATAACTAATATGTTCTACTTTAGCATGTAGACCCACCTAATTGGCAAAACCTTTAGTTGCTATACCGTTCTCTTATATAGGGAAACAAGTAAGCTGTGATTGTGGGATTGAATTTTGCCAAACAAATTGTGATTGTGGGATTCAATTTTAATGCATCAAACAGTAGTTTGATTTTATTATTGCTAATATAGCAATTTTAAAAGACTAGTGTTAATTATGTTACTTTAATTGCTACATTTACAAAAGTAAAAACAAACTACTGTTGATGTATTAAAATTGAATCCCACAATCACAGGTTATTTGGCAGAATTCAATCCCACAATCACAGCTTGCTTGATTCCCTATATAAGAGAAGAGGATAACAGTATAACATCAAAGAAATTTAATGATTTCTGGATATAGTGTGCACTCCTATTAGGTGTGCAATGTCTCAAGTTAACGAGATATACGTATACGCACTGGTGCACTGGTGGCAGTACGTATATCTCATTAAGGCAGTGTGTAACGAGATATACGCACTGCCTTAACGAGATATATGCACTGGTAGCAGTGTGTATATCTCGTTAACATTTTGAGTCAGTGCGATATGTGATATATACGCACTGGCTTTCCTTTGATCTGAGGTGTGAAAGTGGTACAATATTACAGTTGTCTTTGCTTATGTAGCTACACACAGCTCTACTATTTAAAATTATCTGTCATTTCAGTGTACTTGCAGGATGAGCTTCATGTTCTTTAAAAGTGACAACCATATACATGCAACATAGCTACATGAATTTTAATGCTTGGTTTCCATTACATTATGTGGAGATGGTCCTGCACCATAGCGCTTAGTGCACTTATAATACACAATATTGGAACAGCCTGCCCACCTCATTAACTGGAATGAAGTCATTAAATAGCTTTAAAGTAGCTTATTTAATATTGTTATTGTTGTAATAATTGATGCATGCTTGTCCAGGGAACAGCTGAAAAACAGCTTCAGCTGATGCTGTCTCCCTGTTTAAATAACAAGATAAAATGGCAAATTTCTATGCATGCATTGTAGGGTAAGTACCAATGCTACTGTTATAAAACATAGGCGTAACAACCCAGGGGTGGGGGCAAGCCCCCTTGCGATTTTCTGATTGTAAATTCAAAAAGATTGAGATACTCTAATAGAGCAGTCAATTACTCTAATAAAGCAGTCACAGTATTCAGAGAAGCAGTGTAGCAAACTATGAAGTTGTAAAAAAGGATTTTTATGTGCTTACAATCTATGTTATCTATATTATTTTGCCATTCTTAGCAGGTGTCAACCTTTTTTTTTTTTTTTTTTTTTTTTTTGCTCTTTGTCACTGTGCTCTACCAAACTGAGAGTCTAGAGCCCCCATCTATCGCTATGCCTATGTTAAAGTGCAAAACTTTGTTGTCAATGTAATATGCATAAGTTAAAATATTATCAAATAAAGCTGCAGTACATGTATAGCCTACATAAAAGAGATATCACCATGTATGCTGCAAGGCATGACTGGAGTGGTATGCCAGCATAATACTAGCATTTTAGGTGAATATTTCAAACTATGGAGCTTAATTCCTTGAAAATAAATCGATACTCCCTAATAGAGCAGTCAGTGGAACTGCAAATTTTGTATATAGCTCCTTAGATCGATACTCTCTAATAGAACAGTCACTTTGTAGGGAAATACTCTAATAGAGCATTCACTAATTAAAATGTTCCAAAATAATCAAATGTTGAAATGATAATCAAATGTTACTAACCTAGGAGCACAATGCAAGCATAATGGGAACACTGAAGAGCATAATAGGTGAGAATTTTGCCTGAAAGCATTTTGGCCAAATTTTTGAGCCTATTTAATTCCAGGCCTATCCCTGCACTTACCAATGTATAATGGCAAGCACAGCTCAAAGGAGGTCAGTCACACATCATATCTTGTGACATATTGATATGATATGGTGCCTGGTGACTAGTGTTGATAGTGATATTGGAAATACTTTTCTGTCACATTCACCAGAAGTATAAAAAATTTTTTTTTTAAATCACGTGATTGGAGTTGTATACTTTTGGCGAAGTCGTTTCATCAATCCTTTTATTAATATCACATGAAAACGCTGTGGTACCGTGGCATCTCTTGGAAAACGGTACCTTCTAAGGCCAGTTACATCGTTATATGAGCTATTTTTCTGTGGTGCTCTCTATTTAGAATCGGCGACGAAACGCGAATGTCGACTAAACGTTCTGAGAGACCGGGTGGAGACACTCCCCCAACTAAAAAGCCTAAGGGTAAGTCTATTGAGTCACCACCATCTCCAGCCGAGCCCAACGACAGCAGGCTTCATAGTCTACCTGGTGGGGAATGCCCTCACTGCAACGAGGATTGTACTGCTGAAAGTAAAGCATTACAGTGCGATTTGTGTCACTGCTGGGTACACAGTGAGTGTGAAGGTATCTCAAGTGAGTTATATGAAAAGTTGAATGCTGTATTCTTGAGGGTTACCAATGTATCATATTACTGTGAATTTAACTGCTGTAACAGTAGAATAAAACAACTAGTTTCAGATTGGAAGTTATCATGAAGTGAATCTCCTCCGGTTGAAGAAATTAATAAATCGGTTCAGTCACTTTCATCTAAATATGTCTCTCTAACACAGCTGGTCAATGATTTGTCCTTAAAGATTGAAAGTCTCCTCTCCAAGAATAACAATTTACAGATGGAGATCGACTCTGTTACAGAGTCATCAATTACTCACACTGAAACAAACGACCACTCCTCTACAACAACCTCTGCTACAACCACACTGAATATATTGGATGAGTTGGCTGACAGAGAACGGAGAAGCAAAAACTTGATTGTTTACAATCTAATTGAACCGTCTGACTCCAAGGCTGACACACCAAAGATTAAAGAACTACTTAACACTGTCTTTGGTCATGATGTCAATTTATCTAGAATCAGTCGCCTTGGTCGCAGGAATGAGTCCAAACCAAGACCCTTACTGATTAGTTTCGATGATGTGGTTGTCAAAGGCACACTCTTGTCTCAATCTGGAAAGCTCCGTAATTTTGACCAATATAAGAATGTGTACCTGGCTCCAGATAGAACAAAAATGGAACAAGAGAAACATCAGAAGCTAGTAAATGAATTGAAGCACAGAAGATCAAATGGTGAACAGAATCTGGCAATCCGTAATGGTGTTATTGTTACTGTGACTCGTCGTGTTCAACCCTCTGCCTCCAACAATTCCAGTACATCGACTCAGCGTTCCTGATAGTTCTCACACTCATAATATAAATGACTCTCTATTGCCTGATTCTTGCCAAATCCCCCCACTATGAATTCCAAATGTATTCATATACTTAAATTGATTTCTTTAAATAGTAAATCAAAACGTGCCTTCTTTGCTTTACCACTAGACGAACATGACCCTGACATTGTAGCAGTATCTGAAATGTGGTTATCACCTAATGTTTACAACAATGAGTTCTTTCCTAATGGCTACCATGTTTTCAGAAAGGATAGAGGTGACGGTTATGGTGGGGTACTTTTAGCATGCTGGGACTCAATAAACTGTCAAGAACTAACATTTGATACTAATTCTGAAACTGTAGTCTGTCACGTTACCCTAAACCGCCATCAATCTGTGATAATTTGTTCATTCTACAGACCCCCAAACAATATTCAGAGCATAAATGATTTATGTAATGTATTTACAAATATTAGCACAACTGTTAAAGAAAACCAGTGATCTTCTTGCCCCATCACTTACTCTCATTTACCAAGCATCATTACATCAGTGCTCGTTACCTACAGATTGGAAAAGAGCATATATTGTACCCATCTTTACAAGGGCAATCGTGCTGCTCTTAATAACTACAGACCTGTATCCTTAACTTGTATATGCTCTAAAATTCTGGAACATATAGTGTACTCACATATATTCTCCCATCTATCTCACCATAGAATTTTATGCGACCAACAACATGGATTTCGTCAATCAAGATCGTGTGAGTCCCAGTTCATACTGACAGTTAACGACTTCGCTGAAACACTTAATAGAGGAGAACAGTCTGATGTGGTATTTTTGGATTTCTCCAAAGCGTTTGATAGAGTGTCCCATCACCACCTATTCCACAAGCTTCATCACTATGGTATTCGTGGAGATGTACTAGACTGGATAAAGAACTTTACTTTGAATAGATCTCAACAATTGATGGTCAAAAAAGTGATGTCTGTAGTGTCTCATCTGGTGTTCCTGAGGGACAGTGCTTGCTCCACTACTGTTTCTTTGTTTTATTACAGGTTTTTGCAATTGAATTCGTCGCCTTTGCGATTGAATTCGTCCCGTTTGCAATTGAATTCGTCCCGTTTGCAATTGAATTCGTTGGTTTTGCAATAGAATTCGTCACGTTTGCATTACAATTCGTCATAAACAAAATGGCTCCTAGAAACCAACCATTCATTAAGAGATGAATTATTTATGCCTTGGAGAGTTACACTTGAGACACTAGAAGGTAATTGGAGCTGGTAGTATGCGAAGTTGATAGCTGTCTGACAAGTTAATTAGCTTGCTCGTGAGTGACCACACCCATCGCGAATGGCGTAGTAGAGTTTGGAATGTTGCTGGATAGGCTGTAGAGGAAGAATTATTGCCTTATAAAGAGTTGTTTACTACTGTTGTACTTGAACAAGTTCTTGTAGCAGCTGCTACATCATGTTTTCGTGTTTTCTCCAGCTGCCATTCTTGTTACAGATGAATTTAACTGCAAAAGCGAAGAATTCTATTGCAAAAGTGATGAATTCAATTGCAAACGGGACGAATTCAGTTGCAAAACCGACGAATTCAATTGCAAACGGGACGAATTCAATTGCAAAAGCGACGAACTCAATTGCAAACGGGACGAATTCAATTGCAAAGTCGCCAAATTCAATTGCAAAAGTTATCGGGGTCTGAGGTTAATTGTGGGGTGTGTACTAAGAAAATTATTGAGCAATGTGCTCAAAATCCTGGTGATCGAGGAAGCGGTGTATTGTGAGGGTCAGTGTAAAACCTGGCTACATTGGCAATGTGCTGGTCTAACGGTGTCTATGTTTGTAAATATCACAAACATGGATGTTTCAACACCATTTCTGTGTATATATTGTGCCTTTTCGAAGCAATCAAGTGAAGTGGCTCAGCTTAAAAACTCTGTCAACATACTAACACAAGAGTTGGCCAATATAAAAAGTTCATCTTTTAATGACAGCATGCAAGGAGAACCAGCATTCTGATATACCCGCTCCTAGTCAGCCAATGCTCCAGAACTCAGCCAGGCATCCCAATTCATCATTATCTGGTCAAAACGATCAACAGTGTAGGAAAAACAATGTTATAGTATATGGGCTACCTGAATACACTACAAATCTTCCTAGATTACAGCGTATTAAAAAAGATCTGGATGAAACTACTGCACTTTTCAACAAAAATTGACCCTGACATTAGCAGGGCATCTATCAGAGATTGCTTCAGTACAAAGGCAACCCAACGAAACCAAGACCTATCCTAGCCAAGTTAAATACAACCGATGTTATAAGTCTGTTGGCCTACAGAGGAGAGTTTCCAGAGGGAGTGAAAATCAAACCAGACTTATCTCCACAAGAACGGCTCTGTGAGTCTCTGTTACTTAAGGAGCATTGGAAGCTAATCCAGGCAGGTACCGACCGACGGCATATCAAATTACAAAAGTCTAGATTAATTGTTTCAGGCAAGGTACATGCAGAAGTTATTAACAATGTCCTAAGGTTTGCTAGTACTCCCAATGAAGCAACCCCGGTTGTAATGGATGTTGAAAATCAAGGTGATAAAAGAGCAAAGGGGTCCACTCCACAACCCAGTAAGACTAATGCATGACTAGATTGTAATTCCAAACTCAAAATTTTATATTTTAATGCACGTGGTATTTGTAATAAGCTTAAGGAACTACAAACAATAGTTTATGGTTCATCTACTGACATTATAGGCATCACAGAGACTTGGCTATCATCTGACTACTGGGTTAATGAAATTTTACCAGTGGGCTATACCATTTATCGAAGGGATAGAAATTCTCGTGGAGGTGGTGTTCTGTTAACTGTAAAGAATGACATCTAGTAAAATGCTTGATACATTATCTGACATTGAAGGAATAACTGTAGAAATAAACCACATGAATCCCATTATTATTAGTGTTATATACGCCACTCCTCAATCTTCTATAAGCTATGTCAACAACTGCTGCAAACAGTTATCCAACTTATCTGACACCTGTCTTCCCATTATTGTTGTGGGTGACTTCAATCTCCGTGACATTAACTGGGAAACATTATCAGGAGGTACCACTATTTCCAACCAATTTTGTGAGCAAGTTTTTGATTTAAACATGAACCAGTTAGTTGATAAACCGACACATACAGGGAAATATACTCAACCTGGTATTAACCAATGCAGAACATTTGGTACATTCTCTTTCAGTTGACACTTCTAAACCATTAATACATAGTGACCATTATGCAATCACATTTGAGGTGTGTACCTCTTTGAAGCCTAGAGAGGAGAGAGCAGGCTTGCAATACACATATAACTTTGCCAAGGGAAACTATATCGAGATGTGTGCTAACTTTTTAGACACTGACTTTTCTATACTCTCTAGATGTAGAACTGTCATGGCTCGCAATTAAAAACACTGCCATTGATTTATTTGTTCCCAAAACCAAAACAGCTATGCATAACACCCAACCAGTCTGGTTTAATAATACTATAAGACACCAAATAAAATGCCTAAGAACTTTGAGAAGAAAGACTAAGCAGCGGTTCAACATGGATAAATTGAAGCGCTTACAAGAGCAAACTCCAGAGTTCCATTATCACGGCTCAAGTTAACTTTGAAAATTTAACGATTTTTCAAAACGGAAAAACTACATGATATATCGATACATTCGTAACACCACAAAAACAAGATCCATACCTGAATTGCTGTATTTCAATACCCAATGTGGGAGTTGTGATGAGGAGAATGCCAACTTGTTTAATGAGTTCTTTTACTCAGTCTTTACTCAAAGCTCCATCGACCCAAATAATATTGACGACCTTACTTCTGATGTGCTTACACCGCTTACAGAACTGGATTTTACCCAGTACGAAGTTTACAACATCCTTGCCAGTTTAGATGTCACAAAGGCCACAGGGATACTCAAGAATTGTGCTTTGTTGCTATGTTTTCCCCTCCACCTGTTGTTTAAAAAGTGTCTAAAGCAATGTGTAATACCAACTGAATGGGCAACTCACATAATTATTCCAGTATTCAAATCCGGAGAAAAGAACTTAGTCAACAACTATAGGCCTATTTCACTTTTATGCAATGTATCTAAAGTACTTGAAGAACTTGTATATGATAAAATTATCAATTTTTTATCTGAATCTATTCCTTTGGTCCAATTTGGTGCCCTCAGGGGCATGTCAACTCTTCAGCAATTACTAATATTTTTAAACTTTGTGCACAACAACCATAACCAGCAAATTGATGTCATCTAGCTACTTGGATATAAAGAAAGCTTTTGACAGTATTCCCCATGACAAGTTACTTTGCAAGCTATATAGTATTGGCATTCGGGGCAAATTGTGGAAGTGTTTCAGGAGCTACTTATTAGGTAGAATTCAACATGTTCGCATTAATCAGTCATTATCTGCCCCCTTGCCGGTTCTATCTGGGGTTCCCCAAGGGAGTACTTTGGGACCCCTACTCTTCATTATTTACATGAATGATTTACCATCTTGTGTTACCATCAGTAAAACTTTACTATTCATTGACGACACCAAGATGTATAACACCGTTTGTAGTCCTGGAGATATTTCAGCATTTCAAAACAATTTAGACTCAGCAACTTAGTGGAGTACGAGATATAACATGTTCTTTAATCCAAAAAAGAGTGTCCACCTTAGTATTAATGCAAAAGTCATCACTAATTACAAAATAGCTGACACACAGGTTTTAACAAATAGTTCACATAAAGATCTTGGTATTATAATTTAGGGCTGCACCGATTCTAGTATCGGTTTCGGTATCGGGCCGATACTGCTGTTTTCATGAAGTATCGGAATCGGCCATAATATTGTTGCAGATACCGATTCTTATCACGTGCATGGAGAATAAAATAACGTTCGTTTACTTGCTTATTTTACTAGCACAGTGGATGCCTAAAAAGCATCAAGTATAACACTAACAGCTAACTACCAGCAAAATTACTGATCTATGCTGAAACCTACGTGTGAAAACGCTTTACTGAGAAAAAGATCGATATACTCTAATAGAACAGTCAATAACTCTAATAGAGCAATCAGGTAGAAGTGACTGTTTCAGTATTAGAATAAGATATTATCTACACTTCTCCAGAATACTGGAATATCCACTGGTTTGCATTTCAGTGACTTCTTTCTTTGTGAATCTTGATTGGCTACTTCATTATAAACATGAACCATACTGAAAACATGTACAAGAATGCCATGAAATGCACTATATAATAAATGTGTGCACTATGAAGTAGCTACTTTAAGGTACTTGGTATCGGTACTTGTACTTGCAGATACTTCCCAGCTGAGTACTTGGTATTTGAAGTATTGGTAAAAAGTGGAATCGGTGCAGCCCTAAATATCATCAGACCTATCTTGGGATCAACACTACAAAAACATAATTCCTAAGACCTACAGAATGCTAGGACTGCTCCGTCGCAGCTTCAGCAGGCATCAAACAGTGACAGCCAAGAGAACTTTGTGTATTTCTTTAGTGAGATCGCAAGTTACATACTGTTCAGTGATTTGGAGGCCTAACCTTATCAAGGACATCACTTATTGAACAGATCCAGAGGAGAGCAACAAAGTTTATTTTAAATGTCTACAGTTCTGATTACTTTGATAGACTCAAACAACTTAACCTACTACCTTTAATGTACACCTTTGAGCTTAACGAACTAGTGTTTACGCTAAAATCACTCAAGTATCCCTCTCCCTCTTTTAATATCACAGACTACATAACTTTTGCTGATGGAAATACCAGGTCCTCCTCAAGTGGTAAAATGATCCATGTTAGAAACAATAATAATGCGGGTAGACATTTTTTCTTCAATAGAATCCCTCGATTGTGGAATGCCCTACCACCTATTGACTTATCTTTATCTATTAAAATGAATAAGACAAGGATATATAAGTTTCTATGGTCACATTTTTAATTAAACTTTAGACATGACAACCCTTGTACATTTCATTTTTTATGCCCATGTAGTAGATGTTCCAACACACCCCGTTCCCCTTTAATGTAACTCTTTAAGTATAAGTAATGTAATTTTTATAAGTAATGTAATTTTTATAAGTAATGTAATACGGTAAGTATAAATTATTTTTAATGGCTGGTAGCCTTGAGCTAGCAGACCATCAGTACTGTACCCTGAAGATTTTATTAATTGTACATCTCTTATTCTATACTTGTATGCAGTACTGTAAAGTTATAATCAGTCAATCAATCAATCAATAATGTGCAAACAAAAATTTTGATCCCAGTTGCAGATGGTTCTACCAGCCCATGTATGGACTCCCCATACCAGATGTGCAATAAATAAGCTAGAGAGTGTACAGAGATGTGCTGCACGATTTGTAATGCCAAATTATTCTCGGACAAGTAGTGTCACTGATATAGAGCTTTTCCATCTCCTTGACAACCGTTTTCATCGGCCATATTGTTGAACAATTTTGTACGCCATGGGCCTATGGACAAGTTGAAATTAGCCAATCCGTGTAAACCGCTAACAACTAACAGTCCAAACTGTGGTGGATGGGCTTGGTATCAGGTACATATACAAAATGCACACTAATCTGTAAAGCGGTTGAGAATATCCCCATAAAACGCTCGATACTGCAAGGGGGACCAGTAGGTACGCGCTGTAGGTAGATCTGCGACCGCGGTCAAAGTCTTGACCGGCCGAAATTTTGCTTTGACCTGTGACTAAGAACCTTTTTCGCCCTTTGACCGGTGACTTAGCGATGATATTATTTATTTATTTATTGTTAATCAGCAGGACCCTCCAGGGGTATAATGCTGATGTGCAATTACATGTGTACAATTTCAATTAGTTACTTAACTATATAAGTATGTACAATTATGATAAGTTACTTAACTATATACATAGAAGGGGCTAATTTTTGCTTAAATTCTTCAACACAGTCAGTCTCAATAATCTCATCATCTAATCTATTCCATTCTGGTACAGTTCTTGGGAGGAAGGAATATTTATATACATCAATTCTTGGTTGGTAAGGTACTAGTTTAAAGTTGTGTGAGTGTCGGGTCCGTAATACAGTAGATTTAAATGGGAGGTAACAGTTTGGTATAATTAATAAATCATGTAGTACTTTATATAGTAAAACTAGTCTAGCTGATTTGCGACGTTCTTGTAGTGTAGGCCATTGCAAGTTTTCAAGGATGTTAGTGATGCTGTCTCTATTATTTCGTCTCCATGGTTGACCTGTGACAAAACGAGCAGCTCTATGTTGGACCATCTCTACTTGATTTATGTTGGTTTGGTGATATGGATCCCATATTGGGGAACAATACTCTAAAATAGGCAAGACAAATTGTTTATATGCTAGCTCACGTAGATGGCTAGGACAATGCTGAAGATTTCGTCGCAAAAAACCAACAGCTCTGTTTGCCTTATTGCAGATGTAATCTATATGTGGTTTCCATGAAAGTCTGTGATGTAACTTTACTCCAAGATACAAATGTTGTTCTGTAACTGCCAGTGAGGTGCCATTCATTACATACGAAAATAAACTTTTACTATGGTGATTAGAAATTTGCATTATCTTACATTTGCTGATGTTAAAAGCCATTTGCCATTTATCTACCCACTTTGACAGTATTGTCAAGTCTTGTTGGAGTGTTTGATGGTCTGTTGACCTGTGAATAACTTTGTATATTAAGCAATCATCTGCAAAGAGTTTCATTTGGCTACTAATACCCTCAGTTATATCATTTATGTACAGTAAGAACAAGGTAGGACCCAAAACTGAACCTTGTGGTACTCCCGATGTGACTTTACAATGATTAGAAAAGGAACTATCTACGACAACTTGTTGGTAGCGATTGCTCAAGAAAGACTCTAGTCATTGTAAAATCTTGCCTCTAATGCCATAGAATTCAATTTTGCTTAGCAGTCTTTTATGTGGAACTTTATGAAATGCTTTGGACAAGTATAGTATACCAACATCTACTTGGAGTTTATTATTCAATGCTTTTGCAAAGTAATCAGTAACAGTAAGCAGCTGCGATTCACAGGAATGCCTTGATCTAAAGCCGAATTGACAGGGGACTAAGATATCATGAGCTTCCAAGTGTTTTATAATTTGACTTGTGAGTATATGTTCCATTGCTTTGCAAATGATTGATGTCAGAGATACTGGTTGGTAGTTTTGTGGGACAGATCTTTTGCCAGATTTGAAAATGAGAGTGACATGTACTAGTTTCCATTGTCTTGGGACCACACCAGTGGACAAAGATTGTTGAAAGAGATGGGTCAGCATCAGAGTAATTTCAGCAGCAGTTTGTTTTACTAAATGTCCAGAGATAGCATCAGGGCCAGGGGATTTATAGGGATCCAACTCAGACAGTATTTTGAAAACCCCATTTGGTGATATATCAATGTTGTTTATAGATGGATATGAGGACGCTGGCATTTCAGGGATGCTTTCCAAGTCCTCTTCTGTAAAGACAGATTTAAACTGGTTATTTAAAGTTTCTACAATTTCTTTGGGTGTAGTTACTTGATCAGTAGGTGTCTGTAATGTGCTAATGCCAGTTGTATCCTGCTTTTGAGACTTTATAAACCTCCAAAATGTTTTTCTTCTGTTATTGTCACAATCTGAGTTTAGACTACTAATAAGATATTTGTTGTTTTAAAGCAGATCGTACTTGGCATTGCATGTCTTTATATGCTTTCCAATCAGAAGGACGTTTAAATCTTTTAGCTCGCTTATACAAACGTTGTTTTCTTTTAATCAGCCTTTTGAGTTGAGAGGTCATCCATGGTAAGCGACTTGATGTAGATATTTGCTTAGCTGGAATATGGTCTTTAATGATTTGTAGAATACTTTCATGAATAAAGTTCCAATTTTGTTCCACAGTTCTAGAGCTATTTTCATTCAAAGTTAAATACATGTCTGAAACTGTAGAGACCTTTTCCCTAATTATATCCCAGTTTGCTCTATTATAAAGGTATATTTTCTTCTGAACATTCTTGTGGCCAACCTGAAGATTGGCCAGTTCTACAATAACTGCCTCATGGTCACTGAAGCCTGATACTGTTATACACTGATGGGTACAGTCAGGGTGGGTGGTAAAGCACAAATCTAAAATGTTATTATCTCTGGTTGGCAAATTAACAGTTTGTTCCAACATAAAATCATGAGCTAGTGTTATCAAGGATTCTCGGAAAGTTGATGTTACATAAGAGTCCATAAGTGAACCAGACAACCAATCCACCCCAGGGCAATTAAAGTCACCTCCCAATACGATCATTGTGGTTGGAAATTTTGCCTTACTTGTGTTAAGCTTTCAGAGAGCTCATCCCATATATACAGATGATGGAGAATTTGGAGGAGCATAGAAAGCTCCCAGGATGATGTCATGAGAATGTTGGAGATGTAAAAGGACCCAGATAACTTCACAAGTTGAGTCTATCTCTAGAATTGATGATGGTATGGATTTTTCAACTAGGATAAATGCTCCTCCTCCAT
This sequence comes from Dysidea avara, assembly GCF_963678975.1. Taxonomy (NCBI): domain Eukaryota; kingdom Metazoa; phylum Porifera; class Demospongiae; order Dictyoceratida; family Dysideidae; genus Dysidea; species Dysidea avara. The sequence continues at coordinate 49,324,376 of NC_089275.1, read as the reverse complement.
GAATATTTCTATCCTTCCTGAATACAGAATAATTTCTGGGGAAAACTTTTGAATCAAAAATTGTATCGTTTAAGTGCGATTCAGTTCCTATTATTAAGTGAATATCTTGATTATCTAGAAACAATTCCAATTCAGCTTGTTTGTTTCTAACACTACAAAAATTAGCAATGGCAAGCCATGATAGTTTAAAACTAATTTCAGGGGAATCAGAGTTATCAAAAGTACAGGGGCCAGGAGAAGAATCAAATTGGCTGCTATAGCTTAAATCAGATGTATGAGACATGGATTTTATTTCAGCACTTTTTGATTGTGGGTTTGAAGCTTTTACCCTTGACCGTTGAATGGCACGATTTTGGTGGCCTTGACCTTTGACTTAGACCGCAGTCGCAGATCTACCTACAGTGAGTGCCTGTGTGTCATCCCCTTGTACTGGTGTTCATAAATATGGCCGAAATACGGTGTAATAAACAAAAAATTACGGCACCAATTTTGGCGTCAAGGAGATGGAAAAGCTCTATGCTCAACTCACTGAACTGGAACGGTGTCGAAACTCGAATTAAAGAACTACGTTTGCATACCCTCTATAAAATCATCTGCGAAGCGAGCGAGATACAGCAAGCGAGATACAGTAACAGCTCAATGGTACAGTAAGTTTGTGTTATTATTGTCTAACAACCGGGATCAAAGTGTTTGCACATTAGCGCGAGCCCGGCTGGGCACAAGACTACGCAAAGAGTATGGGGTGCCATTTGTGCCAAAATAGTACAAAAACACCTTATTTATAAACTATAATTATACTTTATAAATCAATACACTACTTTATAAAGTATAGACATATACTTTATAAATCATAGACATATACTTTATAAATCATACACATACTTTATAAATCATACATATACTTTATAAACCATACACGTAATTTGTAAATTATTAACATACTTTATAAACATGATTTATTAGGCATTTAATATTTCATACTTTGTCAATAGGATATTATTGTTTGGTAATGATTGTCAATAATTGATACCTTTGTGCACGTGTAGAATAAATCCTCGCACGTGCAACCGAAAGCAGGATGGCGGAAGTCGTACCGGGTTATCACAAGCTTTGGAACAAGTGTTTTTAACATTTGCTGGGGTAATAGCACAGAACCGAGTACAAAACGTACACATCTAGAGTAGCTACAACAGTGTGGCTTCCTCCGCAAGCATCCATGTGATGCCACCAGTTGTCTTGGCTCCAGCTCCTACTCCTCAAAGCAAGATTCGGACATCTCAACAAGGTATCTAGCTACGTTATTGCCTGTGGTGTAGTATTGATGTTGACTAGTTTTAATTTCAACTCAAATAAACAAAGCATTGGCTGACTTTCATCAAGGTGGCTGGAACTCTGCGGTCAACTGAGGGCGACATGACTCCCATGCAATTGTACCTAGATGGTTTACAGGCCACTGAGTGCAGTATCATGCCTCAAGAGCAATCTGGATTAACAAGCAGACTACAAGATTTAATTCCAGAGGAGATGGACCTTGTAGATATAAATTCATACTTGTTGGCATGGTTTTTTGTATGTCCTTTTAGCCACTGATACAACTGTACTGTTAAAAAAAAAAGAAAAATGCAAACAGGTTGTTAATGAGCTTATTACCCTGGAACAGGTTGTACAGATTTTGAAAAACAATTTTATGAGCAATGTATATACTAGGACGACATTAATTTTACAAATCAACAGTAACACATGTCACCTATAATTGATATTGTATTATATGTCGTAACAATGTATACAATTTTATATACTTAACACCTAATTTAAGAAATGTAACTTGTCTTAGAGTATTTCTGTTAAACTTCTCCATACCCCCGTGAGTTGAAAATGTTGAAAGCATTTTCCAACAGTATAGTAAGTGTTGTTAGCAACAGCCATGACATCATGAAATAGGATTCTCAGATCAACTGCTTCTTGTCTTATGAAGCATGCTTTCAATAATTTCTCTTCATCAAACGCCTTCTTTGAAAATGTCACAGGGCATCAGAATACACTTGTGATCTTCTGATATTGATCCTTTGAACATCCTCATCATTTGAAGATTTTATTGCGCGTAAATGATGTTGCTGAATCACATGCTTTATAACAGCACTATCAATAGGCCCTTCTATGGTTCCCTGTTGAGTATATCATTGTATCAGTAGAGGTGGCAGCAGTGGTACTGGTGAAAAAGGTACAAATGGTGACATAGAGGTTGGTGTTGGAGATTGTGGTATTTGTGATGGGGATTGTGGCGTTGATGCAGAGTAAGTTTCCACAGGACTGTTCACTTCAATATCCCCTTGATCACCCTACATGAAGATAACAAAAAAATTAATTATGTAATCAGTCTGCAAATTAAAATATATGTGTACATCTCTACCCCTCTTCAGTGGTGTAGTGAAGGTCAGCTTGTGCCCATATATAAATTGTGCCCAACTGGCTAGGGAGGCGAGCCACCTGCTGTGGAGTCCATTAAAAGATGAGCTTTGTGATGGTATGGTTAATGATTTTGCACCAGCACCTGTCACTTGCAGGTACAGAAATGAAAAATTGGGATCATTTTGCATTGTTCCTTGAAAAATTGACCAAATTTCACATTCAACATCATTGTCCATCATCTCTGATGTGAGGTGTAGCTTATACCAATTAGACCATTGTTTGCCAAAATAAAAGCATAAAGAGGTAAAATGAGGCAAAAGCATATAATGTATTCAAGTTTGGCTCTGGATAGTTGTAGAAAGAACATGCATACTCCAAACTACTAATAATGTATGTTACTACTTAGGGCCATTGCAGAGAGACTTGAAAAGTAGTCAAATGTTTGTGTACAAGAACTCCATAATCAGGCCATGCCAAAATGGTCCATATCTTCTATTGCGAACTGCGATGGCCCTTGCCCAAAGCTCATTGAAAATTATCTATTTGGACTCTCTACTACACCTTTCATAAGAGAACAGCCATGAACCTAGTGCTATTAACTATCAACTCATTTTGGCCACGCATTCCTTTTTTGTGACTGCACCAATGTTATGGAACTGTATACCATTGACATTTTTGTCTCAGCTGACTGCAGGAAGTTTTACGTATAGGCTTAAGCATTTAGTTTGTAATTATGTGGTCTTTTGTGTGATTGTTAAATATAGCTAGTTAGCGTAAGTAGTTTATTTTGTTTTGTATTTGTTTGTGTCTAATAATAATTATATAATTGTACCTAACACTGTAATTTCCTTTTTTCTTGGGCACACCAGCTGTGCTGATTGCCCAGTAACAGGGATGTACCGAGGGGGTTTCAGGAAACCCCTTTGGATTTTACACAGTACTTGAAACATAAAGAAATTGAAACTTCAGGTTTCCAGAATCTGAAATCTATCATGGAACAGGACATTTACTTAGTTAAATAATAGTTTCTAACATGATAGCAACACCTGCGACATTGCTCTGAATTATGATTTTGGTGAAAAGATTGAGATAATCTAATAAAGCAGTCAGGTAATATAGTGTAACAGTCACTTAACTGTAGTGGAAATCCTTTTCAAAATTACTGCGTATGCCCCTGCAGTAATCATAAACAGATATAAACTGTATGTGTGTATGCATGTTCTGTGTTGGGGACTATCTTGTACAGGCTATCTAGCCTTTTGTGTTAGCTACCCTTCTTCAGAGCAATAGAGCGGGCTTCTTTTATCCCCACTGCTGGAGAATGGGAAAGGAAGCCATAGTTTTCTATAGACGTTTGGCTGACCTACTGTCTCATTGAGATTCAACTGCATACAGCCATACTCTGGCCTGCACACTGTCCTTTTCTCTGTTGCGCTCGACAACAGTGTGTATCCGTGGTAGCAGGTCCATCTTGCTACGATCTGCTGACATCTCTCCAGAGATGGGCCACTGTGATGAAAACAGGGACTACTGAGTCCAACCTTCTGTCTCTTAGTTGTTCAGCACATGCCAACTAGTGCACTGTAAAAATAATTTTGTCATTTTAACAAATTGTTCGTTATCACCGTTTCATAATTAGCTGTTAGGATGCAAAAAAATTGTATAAACAAGAAGTTACGAAACAGTGGTAACCAACAATTTGTTAAAATGACAAAATCGTTTTTACAGTGTGCTGGGGGTGGTGGCAAGGGCAGTCCATCTAGCCCGGAAATAGCTAATAATAAAAAACAATAATACTATAAGTAACACTTTACATTCCATTCAACCCAATTTGGGTTAGTTAATTGACTTGCCTCAAGCAGGCAACTCCGAAAGTAACACATCCAGCTAACAACTTGGTTAAATACCTTGGTGACAAAGTAAGAGCCGGAGAGAAAGTGGTTGTGGAAGCATCGGAAGCAACTCAATATGGCCGAGTGAGGTGGACCTCAGAGTCGAGGTTGACTGTTGGACCATGGATCCAATCTGTGGTACACATTGCTGTGACGTAGTTGGTTCTGCGCTGTAGCCCCAGCGAATGTTAAAAACGCTTGTTCCAAAGCTTGTGCATGTGACCCGCTTTAAAAGCTGCACATGTGAAGATTTATTCTACACGTGCACAAAATTACTTTATCGATTACTGACAATCGTTACCAAGCGATAATAGCTAGCTATCATGTGTTCGTGATTACTTATTGAAATACTAAATGCCTAATAAATCATGTTTATAAAGTATGTTAATAATTTACAAATTATGTGTATGGTTAGTATATGTATGATTTATAAAATATATGTCTATGATTTATAAAATATGTGTATGATTTGATTATAATTATTATGATTAAATACAGGTAAAGGCATAGCCTGTGTACCCGATCAATGCAAAGTATTATACAAAAATAAATCTTGAATCTAGTAAATAACTGTCTAACAACGATTTAAAAGTATTAATTGAAGTACTATTTACAACATAAGAAGGTAAGCTATTCCAATCATTGGTGATCCTATTAATAAATTAATTTGATCTACACAACAATCTTGACCGTTCCTTAAACAACTTGAACTGATGCCCCCTGGTGCAGGTGGTATTTGAGAAAGTATATCAATTAGTAAAATCTGTGTTGAAGTAGTTATTAAGAATTTTATAAAGGAAAATTAGGTCACCTCTCAGACGTCTGTATTGGAGTGATGGTAATGATAATAGTGTCAACCTCTCAGAATAGGATTTATCCTGTAGTGGGAGAAGACAGGTAGCTCTTCATTGTACCTTCTCTATCTTTCTCTGATCAAGGGCGTAATGAGGTCCCCAGATAACATTGTTATATTCTAACATTGGTCAAACTAATGTACTGAACAATTGTGTTAGCATGATAGGGTCAAGATAATCAAAAGATTTTTTAATCAATCCAAGTACTCGGTTAGCTTTGGTGGTGACTTGAGCAGTGTGGTCATGAAATTTTAGTTGGCTGTCAAAAAGAATACCAAGGCCGCTGTGTGATGTATCGAGTTCAATTAGTGTTCCATTGAGATAGTAAGGGCCATGGTGGTGAGCTGGGCCAAAGTGAAGATGCTTTGCATTTGGAAACAATTGCCACTGTTGTGACCATCTGTGGAGTAGATCCAAGTCATTCTGTAACATTTTTCGTGTCATTTCTAATGACATGAAAAATTTTCGTGTCATCAGCAAACATTAGAACAGGGCTTGACACAATTGATGGTATCTCATTCACAGACATTGTAAATAGTAGAGGCCCAAGCACGAAGCCTTGGGGCACACCACCAGTAACTGGTATGGAACAAGACTGATGACCATTTAGTACAACTCGTTGTTTTCTGTTAGACAAAAAGCTTTCAATCCATTTCAAGATATTACCATGAATACCAAATGATGTTAATTTTTGTAATAAATGTTGGTGCGGTACAGTGTCAAAGGCTTTTTGAAAGTCCAAATAGATTACATCAATAGAATATCCACTATCTAAATGACAAGTTAAATAATCCAATAACAGAAGTAATTGTGTGGAGCATGATCTCCCTGGTATAAAGCCAAATTGGTAAGGGGACAGTAGGTTGTTTGTAGATAAGTGATTTAGGATATTATCCTTGTCCATTAACTTGCTGAAAATAGAAGTAAGACTATAACCGGTCAATAATTACAGGCTAGATTCCGTGCACCCTTTTTGTGAATGGGTGTTACATTGGCACACTTCCAATCTGGTGGTAAAATACCACTGTTTAGTGACTTATTGAACAAGATAGATAGTGGCACAGAAATAAATCCACTCACAGATTTAATAACAGATATAGGCCACCCATCAGGTTCAGGAGATTTGTTACTTTGCAGAGCCACAAGCTTATTGAATACAACTGTAGGAGTAATCTCAATGGAATCATTAAGAAGAGGGGAACTGGTTGGATCAACTGTAGGAATAGTTGTGGTGTTTTCACAGGTAAACATGTTGGAGAAATATTCATTAAAAAGGGTAGCCATTTCGGTATCGGAGTGTATTGCAGAACCATCGGCAGAAAGCAGTTCAGTAATACATGGCGTATTTTTGTCCTTGAATTAACATATTGCCAAAACGCTTTAGGTCTAGATTTCACACCTTGGGATAGTCGCTTTTCATAGTCTTTTCTGAGGTTACGAGTTAAGCTCCTAAGCTGGTTATTAACTGATTTAAAATTTGAAAGATCTGCAGCAGAACGAATTGAGAGATACCTTTTCCAAAGATGATTCTTCCTCCTTTTCAAATTAAATACTTCAGAGTTACTATACAAACTTTTCTTTTCCTTGGGTTTATAAGTAGGAACACACTGGTCAATAGTATTTTGAAAAATAGACTTAAATTGCAACCAAGCATCATTCATATCAAGGGGGTCCAGTATGGATATTCAGTCAACATCACCAAGAGTTTGCTTCATTAGATCAATATTTGCGGCTCTTGTGTTATATTTGAAATTGTCTGTCTTCTTGGGCTCTGAGTAACATGTTAAATCAAATTGTATGCAGATATGGTCACTATTTCCCAAGGGTGGAAGATATGACAAATTACTGACCAAGTCCTATTCATTTGTAAATACTAAATCTATTAGGCTAGGAGATTCACCCTGTCTGATTCTTGTGGGCTCATTAACATGCTGGAACAAAAATAGATCATCCACTGAGTCAAGAAAAGGTTCTACATGAGAATGAGTGGTTGAACCTGAAAGTTCGGACCAAGTTACTTCTTTAAAATTGAAATCCCCACAAATTAATAAGTGAGATATACAGCCAACTAATAACGAGTCAGATCCACGGAGTTGGATCCTAGCCCACACTTGATCCTTGAAATCCGATGAGTTAAGAACACTTGACAGGCTTGTAGCGTCTTAGAGACAAATATTCCTACTCCACGTATATGAGAAGTGGCGGGGTTGTAATTGTCAGGATCAAAATTTAAATAAAGAAATATCCTGGAAGTGCAAACAGGGCCGAGCTAATGATAGAATTTGGTGATTTGGGAAGCATTTCAGAAATAATAATTATATCAGGGGGGTGATCGCCTGTAATTTGAGCTGAAAGAAAATCGTGTTTATTTAAAAACTGATCGGCATTTGTATACAAAACTCTTAACATTTTGCTACCTATTGTACCAACCAAACTTTCATCAGGAAGACTGACTAGCTTGTTGAGTGTCAGTTTGAGCATTTTTATTAAGACGGGGTTGTCTCTCAGTAATAACACCATAACGGATTATCAAGTTAGTTTCACCATTAGCTTTTCTTCGCTTCAATTCCTCTACAACTCTTTTGTGCTTAGTGCGCTCAAGTTGTGTTCTGTCGGGAACAAGGTACACCTTATTATACTGTTCATGACGTTTCAGAAAGTGAGAGTGAGAGAGCAAATAAATCTTTTCGCTAACATCTTCAAAAGTTAAAAGCATTGGCCTATGCTTATTAGCAATTTTTGGCCCTAAGCGAATTGCCTTAGATAGATCCACATCCAATTTAAAAACAGTGTTACATAGGCCTTAAAAGACTTGATATCAGTATTTCGGTCAGCAAACTCTGGAAAATTATACACCACAATATTGTTTTTCTTCGATCTTTATCTGCCATCTCATCTATAACATCAAAGGCACCACTAGAGGTCACGGGAGTTGATAATGGCAAATCTGTCTCCATATGAGATGCAGACTCTTCTATTTTTGATGTTACAGTTTGAACGCACTGCTGTAATGATTGCTGCTTGGCAGATAAATCGGCAATTTTTAGTGAGAGGTTATCAATCTGTTTGGATATACATTCCTGTTGTATAACAGGTTGTGGCTGAGGAAGTTTATCACCAGTAAACAATGCAGACAGTCGATTTTCCATACTCTCTAACCTTGAGTCAACAAAACCATGATAATCATAGCTTTGTAAAGCATGGGGCAAACTTTGTAGACAGGTTGAACAAAAAAATACGATGTTTTTCACAAGGCCACTCAACACATTACACTGATCAACACTTATCTTGGTACACTGGCTGTGTTGATGACCTTCGCACCACGCACACTCGTAAACGTCGTCAGTGGCCGGCTCTAGGCAAACTAAACATTGATCTGTCATTTTCTTGTCTTCCTTATTCGCTGGTGAGCTGGCTGGACGCTTCATGCCTGGGTCAGTAACCATTCCAATCGTGTAATGTCTATTAAGGCCATAATCTTTTGTTTCTCGGGCCCGACCGACCCTATTTTTCAGCGACCCTATATTTTTCAGCATATAATAATTATGTTAATCACGTGATCACCTTGCAAAGAGTGATAATGCCACGAAGGAGTTGCAAATTTATCTTTAAGCTCTCAAAAAGTAAGTATCACTAAACATCTCAACATATAGCTGCCTACTCACAAGTGATACAGCAACCGTAACGTAGCTTAGCCACCGTTTGACTCGCAATATCACTCTTCAGCTAGCAAAATAGCCTATTTTTATTTTACCGACCTACCGACCTTTATTTGGCTGAATTTCGCCCGAGAAACATAAGATTTAGTTGAAGTGACCTAAAGCAAATCTCACGAGCTAGCTAGTCCAAACTGGGCTAGTAAAACAACAACAATTCTATGATAAATCTCACAAACTAGTCCAAAATACAACAATTTGAGTCAACAACGAATCGAACACAAGGGGAGGAGAGAAAAAGTTGCAAACCACTCGCATCAGCAATTTTTAGTTTTTTTATATTTTTTTTATAAAGTATATGTCTATACTTTATAAAGTAGTGTATTGATTTATAAAGTATAGTTATAGTTTATAAATAAGGTGTTTTTGTACTATTTTGGCACAAATGGCACCCCATAGAAGAGTGGGTCTGGCCAGACTATTTACTGACATAATATTACATGAGGCTAGGGCCCGATATTACAGACGCTGCATGTCCTGGGATCCGAGGGGAATATCTCCCTTCACTAGGTTAGCAGCACTAGCTGTCAGATCATGAGAATGCGGCTAACCCCACTCTTGGGTGGTTCAAGAAATCAGCAGTAACATAAAATTTTAATACATACTTGATAGCAGCTAGAGAAGGACTGAAATAATGACGTCAAGTAGTAAATGCAGGCTCCATCCTTACACTCTGCCTTCGTAAACTGAGTGAATTTATTTGAATCGCGCTTGTCCCAGCCGCCCACGCGCTTGCTTCGCGTGTCGCGTGATTAAGCGCGTGGGCGGCTGGGGACGAGACTACGCTGTATGTTCTTAGCGAGGGGTCCGTCACTAGCGAAATCATCGACGATATTCGGAATATGGGCATTGTATTCCATGATATTCCATATTCCTGCATATTTCAGATTATATTTCAAATATTCGCGATATTCTTGCATATTCCATAATTCAATTGGATTCCTCAATATTCCTGAATATTCCTCTACATTCCATCCATGTATTATTTATTTAGGCTACTGGTTCATATCAAATGAAGTGCTTTTCACACAGTTGGGACGATTACGCCGAGGATTACGCAGTACGAGCAATGATGGTTAGCCGGCATGTTGCAATGGAGCCATGCAGCGAGGAGCGGGCCATTTTATATAGACTCAATCAGTAACTGAGCTGGCCAAGACGAATGTAAGTATAACCCCTCCAGCCAAAACAACTGCTTACCAACAGAGCTACAGCTACTTTCCGCGAACCATCAAGCAGTGGAATAACCTTGAGGAGAACAAGAAGTTTGATATAATTGACGCCCACCGCAGATAATTAAATGATGTAATTTTATATCACGTGATAAGAACAATATACGAAAATACACGTACATATACGGAAATATGATTTGAATATATTCCATATTCCATATTTCAGTTCTGATGTTCGACGATATTCCTGCCAGTGACGGACCCCTCGGTTCTTAGTCTCGAAAAGTGGTATGGCCACGCGAGACTAGTATGTTCTTGAGTGAAGCGAGCGAGATACAGTAACATACAGTAACAGCTCAATGGTACAGTAAGATGGTGTTATTATTGTCTAATAATCTTTCCGTTATTATTGTTTTGATAGCTATGTTTTCCCAAGTTTTGCATGTGTTTTGTGAATGTACTATACCGTATACGGTGTCTTGTATGTGGGTATGTAATATTTTGGATAAGTTTACTAGGGGTAGCCATGCACTACCAATTATTATTGTGAACCTCATATGCATGAGTATAATACAATATGTCATAATTAATTAATATAATTTGTGAGTAACACTTTGAAAAAGTCAAGAGATTGTGCTGATACTATATAATCAGGTAAAATTATTCCATAACTGTATGACATTAGGATAGAAACCTTGTATGCGTCAATCCTGGTAGATGGTTGAATGAACTTTAAGTGATTGCCCCTTGTGGCTTGTGTAGGATAACTTGGAAGTAATAAATTTACACATTCATAGATGATTTTATAGAGGGTATGCAAACGTAGTTCTTTAATTCGAGTTTCCACACTGTTCCAGTTCAGTGAGTTGAGCATATCGGTGACACTACTTGTCCGAGAATAATTCGACATTACAAATCGCGCAGCACGTCTCTGTACACTCTCTAGCTTATTTATTGCACATCTGGTATGGGGAGTCCATACATGGGCTGGTAGAACCATCTGCAACCGGGATCAAAATTTTTGATCTACCTTGATTGCTTGATTTCGCCTGAAAATGGATTAAGGAACTTGATTGCTTGATAATTTTAACACAGCTTTGTAAATTCTTATTTTGTTTTCTACCTAGCTTTCTAGCATGTCTTGATCACTTGATTCGATTTTGATTGCTTGATTCGATTTTTACTTTTTAAAGTCTTCAACTTGCAGCTAGGCCATGCTATCACCAATCTAGACCCCAGCCCCCTTTAAATAAAGGTGTCTCCTCTGCCCTTGACTTACACAGTTGTACATAAATTATTATAACCACATACAAATGCTACATGAATATACAGACACACAACATACGTAATTTTAAGGAAGAGTTTTAAAAATAATATTAGGCTGTAGCAAAAAAGATGAAGTAGCTACTCCTTCTGGAAGTTCATTCCACAACTTTCCAGCAGCATCTCTGAGTTTTTGTCAGTCTACAGCGATCCACTCTAGCACATTGATTCTCACATCTTAGTACTGGTACTAAATTCAATTGGAGGGTCAAGAAGCTGTTTATAGATTGCACATAAAGAACGATATTGAATCTGAGACTGTACTGGCAACCAATGGAGTCTCTAGCTCAATGAAAAGATACATGATCATAACTAATCAAGTTGAATGGCCTCTATTGGAGAAGCTAATTAATTATCTGGTTGGGAAAACCCCATGGGTTGTCCTCAACTGTAGTGTCATCATATGTGTTGAAGTGTACTGATTAATGATCTGCCAAAACTAATTGTAAAATGTGCTCACTAATAAGGACACCTTGATAATCAGGACACTTGTCCATAGTCCAATTTGTATTAGTGTACACACATTTAGACCCCTGAAATCAGGACACCTTACTAATAAGGACACCTTAATAATCAGGACACTTGTCCATGGTCCCATTTGTATTAGTATACACACATTTAGACCTCTGAAATCAGGACACCTTACTAATAAGGACACCTTGATAATCAGGACACTTGTCCATGGTCCCATTTGTATTAGTATGCACACATTTAGACCTCTGAAATCAGGACACCTCACTAATAAGGACACCTTGATAATCAGGACACTTGTCCATGGTCCCATTTGTATTAGTATACACACATTTAGACCTCTGAAATCAGGACACCTTACTAATAAGGACACCTTGATAATCAGGACACTTGTCCATGGTCCCATTTGTATTAGTATGCACACATTTAGACCTCTGAAATCAGGACACCTCACTAATAAGGACACCTTGATAATCAGGACACTTGTCCATGGTCCCATTTGTATTAGTATACACACATTTAGACCTCTGAAATCAGGACACCTTACTAATAAGGACACCTTGATAATCAGGACACTTGTCCATGGTCCCATTTGTATTAGTATGCACACATTTAGACCTCTGAAATCAGGACACCTCACTAATAAGGACACCTTGATAATCAGGACACTTGTCCATGGTCCCATTTGTATTAGTATACACACATTTAGACCTCTGAAATCAGGACACCTTACTAATAAGGACACCTTAATAATCAGGACACTTGTCCATGGTCCCATTTGTATTAGTATACACACATTTAGACCTCTGAAATCAGGACACCTTACTAATAAGGACACCTTGATAATCAGGACACTTGTCCATGGTCCCATTTGTATTAGTATGCACACATTTAGACCTCTGAAATCAGGACACCTTACTAATAAGGACACCTTGATAATCAGGACACTTGTCCATGGTCCCATTTGTATTAGTATACACACATTTAGACCTCTGAAATCAGGACACCTCACTAATAAGGACACCTTGATAATCAGGACACTTGTCCATGGTCCCATTATTAGTGTACACACATTTAGACCTCTGAAATCAGGACACCCCACTAATAAGGACACCTTGATAATCAGGACACTTGTCCATGGTCCCATTATTAGTGTACACACATTTAGACCTCTGAAATCAGGACACCCCACTAATAAGGACACCTTGATAATCAGGACACTTGTCCATGGTCCCATTATTAGTGTACACACATTTAGACCTCTGAAATCAGGACACCTCACTAATAAGGACACCTTGATAATCAGGATACTTGTCCATAACTACAGTTTACTTGTCACTGATATTATTATTTTGTTTTTTCTCTGTTAGTTACTGAATTCCCTGCCACGTTGGTGACAACACCAGATACTCCGATCAAACCTCATAGTAATGAAGAAGGACAAAAGTACTGGCATCTCTTTAAACATGTTGATGTGGATGATCCTGTCATGTCACCACTACTGAGCAAGAAACTAGTCACAGAAGTGTTCTTCCCCAGAATATTGTATGCTATGGTGAACTTGTGTGAAGTGTGTGCTGTGTTGTTACTGTTTTGTTCACTTGTAGTAGAAAGTGCTACAGAAGTTTGTGGATGACTTGTTCAAGGCATTATTCAATATTGACCATGTACCATCCACACCTTGTATTCATTCCAGACAGTTCATCTTCCCTAATGGAAACATCCCTCCACCACAGAGTGAGTTGTCACCCACCATGAGAGTCCGGTAACTACAGTGAAACCTTAAAAATACGTATATTTACAAATTATTAAAATTTAAATTTGTGAGACAAGTTGTGACCTATACGCTTGCTTCTTTTCAGCCTGTTACACAACATTACAAATGAAATGAAGGACACCACGAGAAGGACATACATCTGCAATCAATGTGTATAGGGAAGCCATCATGCAGCGCTACTGTGAATTGACACCTAGTGCTGTCAGCAAAGATAAATGGGACACAAAGAAAGGAAGACACAGGTAAGTCCATGCATTGTACGTACTACAGTATGCCAAAAGGCACCTGTCAGGCTAAAGTAATGTCTTACTCAAGTCTGTAGCCTTAGCCATTATCAGAGTCTCATGTACCGTATAGCCTTAATATTTCGAGGGGGAAATTTTTGCTGATTTCACGGTTTTGAGGGTTATCAGCAAAAATTTTAGCCTTGAAATATTTAGAAAAAAAAAAGTTACTTGATACATGGTTACTACAACATGTACTGTATGGTTTGTATGTACTGTATGGTTTGTATGTACTTCATGACAGGGGCATATCCAGACTTATGGAAAGGGGAGGTCAAAATGAGCTGAGGCACTACATTGTCTGGTTGGTAAGATGAGACCCCCCCCCCCCCCCCCAAAAAAAAAAGGTCACAGCCAGCTGACAATACCTGACCATCTCACCAACTATGCATTTATAGCTGATTAAGTATACATAAAAATCCTTACATAGCTCACTACACACTGCTCTAATACTGTGACTGCTTTATTAGAGTGGCTGCTCTATTAGAGTATCTCGATCTTGGTATACTAAAAATTTTTGGAGGGGAGGTCAAGAGCCCCCTTTGACCCCCCCCGTATCGATATGATGAGTACTAGTGGTAGTCATATAATAGAGATTATGTCAAGAGAGAATTACACACAATCCTAAGATGAATGGATAGTACCAAGTAGACAGGTTCACCTCAATGGCGGATCCAGGATGGAGCATTTGGGGCAAATGCCCCCCCCCCCCCCCCCCTCCCCTCACCTTGTGAGGAGCCAGGCATATAGTTTTGATTAAAATAGCTAGCTATAAACTTTATGTCAGGCCAAGATCAGTTTATAAACTCATGAAAGTGAGCACATTTAGAATTTATTACAAATTCACTTGAAACTAAAGCGAACCAGTAAAAATAACTCTGAAATTGTTACACAGCAAATTCGTGTGTACTAAGCGCCTCTAAAAACAATTATCGTGTTGTTGTTTTAAAAGACATTCAGAGCTTTTAAACGGTATTTAAGACTTCACTAACCATCTGAAAAGACCAAAAGTGGCAAAAACAACAGTGGGACACTACTAAGAGGTGATCATTTGCTGCTTCAAGTTCAAATGCAGCACTGAACTAGAGAAACTGGCTCTCCCCAACCGTCTACAACTTGGCCTGTTTGTGCCCCTCCCCTTGACAGCTCCTGGATCTGCCCCTGCACCTGTATATTGTACTTCAATGTAGCAATAGCTACGTATAACCTGTTGCCCAAATATGTGCTAAAAATGACAAAAAATAATTGAGTCCACTAGTCTAGTCCAGTGATTGTAAACCATCCAAAACATACCCAGTGTGCTAGTCTGTTAATGTAGCAACTTGTGTATTCATGTAGTGTGTTTATATTTTGGTGACACATACAGGCTTATATAACAAGTAATCCATATCACTCCTTTACTACCCTAGCTGCTTCTATTCTCCTGTTACTTGTACAATCAACAGTACATGGTAGGGATAATGAACAATCACTATATCTTATTAGCTGTGTGCATTGAGACTTAACACAAGATGTGTAGTGATATACTTGTGTGCTCATGATCACTAGGAGTTCACAAGACGTAATAGCAGGACAAATTTAAAATGTTATACAAAGCACAATTGGTACACATGTGGAGCATGCTCTATCTGAAGCATGCCTCCACATTGCAAGTAGTAATTTTGACAGCAACTCAATGCACTTGGTGAAGACAGTTGTCATCATCAGCCTTTATCTATGATATGGTTTTAACTTTGAAGTTGAATTTCAAGAGGTCTATTGTTACAAGTCAGACCTAAGATCTGAAACATGTTATTCTAAAATTCTGCCAAAATGCAACTATGGCCAGCAATATAATAATTTATATGTGCTCAAGAATCCAGAAGGCTCTGCTAAGGAATTGTTTTCAGAATGATCTGTCAAAAGCATTATCATGGTACAGTAAACATGAAAGGAATAAATTTCAAATTTGTAGACATGCACAATAGTTAGTTAGTTAGAGCACAAAAAAAAAGATGTGATGGAGAATTGAATGACTGTATGTTTTGACGAATACATTTTAGTGACCTGCAATGTAAATTTGAATGTCAAAATTTTCACTGGTACCTAGAAAATCACAGGAGTAGGCCTTTACTCCTAATAGTTGAAATGAGTTATGACCCCTATAGACCCATGGTATGCCTTGTATGTATTATACTGTATACATTGATCGGTTTGAATGGAATGTAAATTGCGTGTATGGACCAGGTGAATTGCATTGGCTATGGTGGAATGAGATATATCTATAGTTCCTTAACCTATAATATACAGCGCGGCTTCTTGGATCCCACAAGCCAATGGTAACACTGGAAAACATGTTTAAGTACATACATTTTGCACTTTCCCATCATAGTAGCTGACAAGTACAAGCGGGCTGGTGCCTCTGGGCCAAGTTTGTTTGTGTGGTCAATCAATGAGTGCTAATCCCTTTGCAAGGCTGCTACCACAGTTGAACAATGACTAGACCAATTTGGCAAAAATATGTAGTGGAATTAGCAACAACCTTACCACACATTCAGCACATCATCCACTGCACAACACCGTATATCATTTATATTTTCATTGCAGACAAACAAAACTACAAATATACAGAAAGTTCAAAACTACAAAATTACTTAGTGCCTCATGCTATGGTACTTGGCAATACAATAATGTCAATTTGGATGTTCTTTAGAGAGAGTTCTGTTATAGCATTTTAATTGTAGCAGCGTTTAAGCTTTACTAAAGTATTTTATGGGGAAAATCAACAAGCTGCTACAATTTAGTGACTGCATGCATGTGACATTGCAGAACTCTGATCCTAAAAGACTCTACTACTGTAGTACTATTTATAACCTAGTCTGGCTGGTCCAGAAGGTTGGCCAGTGCTAGCAGAGAAGGTAGCAGACTTGTGCAGTTTGCCTTAAACAATACCTGGAGACAGATAGCTAGGTAATCCATGAGCAGCTGATTATAAATTAAGAACAAAAATATAGCTGGCTTACGCTACCCATGAATGCTTGAGTGGCAACAAATGAATTTCATCACCAAATGAATGAATTTCATCACCAAATGAAATACCTTGTCCTAGTGGAAGGAGAGACTGCACTAGCTGCACTGATAATCTTGACAGAGCTCACACTTTAGCATGGTTATAAGCTGCCACAGTGCCACTCAGTGATTTTCGAATTCCTCTAGCTACTAAGGTACTGAACACTGTGCTTAAACACATGAAACTGGTACATATAGGGGCGGATCTAGGATTTATAAAAGGGGGGGGGGGAGGGCTAACTCAAGGTACTAATGTCTTGGGTGGAGGTGTGCAAAGCATGCTGGAACTGGGGGGGGGGGTCTGGGGGCATCCAACCCCCCCCCCCCCCCCCCCCCCCCCCCAAGGAAAAATTTTGAAAAATAGATGCTAAAATACTGCAATTTGGAGACATTTCCACATAAAATTCATAGCCTGTAGATATTTTATATACTGCCTTTAGATTATAGGTATGGCTCTCTGAAGCATTTTGCTAATGGAAAAGTTTGGGTAGGTACAGACAACCAAGTACATGATGCACCCCTCTCACAATTGCACAACACTGAATAGGTGTATGCTAGAATAATAATGTTGAAAGTGGAAAAATTTGAAATTTGAACAATACAAGATTGAATCTGAAAGCATTTTCAATGGAAATTGTGTACCTGAATTAAGTATTGCTATACATATTAACTACACATGTAGATGAATGAAGCCTTTTAAACAGACCAATGCAGTATGTATAGGTGCAGGCAGATTTGGAAAAATTCCATAACAGAACCAACTACATGTTTCCAGTGAATGTTCTATTAGAGTAGTTAGCTGACTGCTCTATTAGAGTATCTCGATCTTGTACACCTCCAATGCTGATCCGGGTCCTTGTTGCATAAACTTTAGTTAGCTCCAATCTAAATCTTTTTAAAAATTCATAGTGCACACCAGGTGTCAACTTTTTTTGGTGCAGCTTTAATTGTGACAGTATTTAATTTTACATGCTTTCTTGATCTGATAAAAACCTGATAGCAGTGTTATTATGTACGTATGTAGCTAGGCAGCCATGCTCAGCCTACTAACACCCGGTTTTGATTCTACTGGGCTCTCAGTATGTAGGTATTCAGTTAGCTAGCAGCTACCAGTAAGCAATTGAGTCATTTCATTGTACATTGGTTTACCCACTTCAGATCAGGTGTCAGTGACATACAACTGTCAGCTAACTGATAATAGCTGACCCGAGCTATACTGAACTCATTTTTGTAGCCTAAAAACCGGCTAGTCAAACTAGGCACTGCATTTACATGTGTGTAACGATCATGCTGATGACGCCATTCCATTTAATGCACATTTTAAGAAAACACGCATGCTCAGTGCGTAAATTCAAGATGGCGGACGACCTGGCGCAGGAATCAACCCCGACGAACAGTTTGCTGAACATCAAATGGAAGAAAATTGTATCGACAAATGTTCCCGCCCCTCGGGCTCGGCACGGTCACAAGGCGGTAGCCATTAAAGAACTGATAATTATATTCGGAGGTGGTAACGATGGAATTGTGGATGAATTACACCATAGATATTATTGCACGTCTTGAACACAGGTACGGCGCTTAGTATTTGCACGTGATGTTGCTTTTAACAAGAAGGTTTATTAGAACACAGCCTAGCAAGTAGTTCAGCAGTGTGTGGTGTGTGCTAGGCGTGACTGAGGAGCAGCTGGTTTGTGGTGGTTGGAAAGGAAAGGGAAGCCATTCAACATGTTAACCAAACAGGCTCGTAAACATTTGTTACAACAACTTTCAGTTTCTTTATGGACGAACAATGCCCGTATGATTTTACGGTACTGGGCTTTGCAGTGTGAGGACAAGGGGTGGCACTCCAATATATCCTGTACTCTAATCTTCGTCCTCAGTCAAAACGAAAGTCAAGCAAGAAATTTGCAGCAGGTCAAAGGACAAGTTCGATTGTAAAGTGAATGCCACAATTGATACTTTTTGAATTAGAACATAACCATAATTTTCTGAAAATTTACAAAAATTTGGTCAAGAGTCAAGCACAGATTTTAGTGTAAGTCAAGGGTCAAAGCTTATTTTTCGAGTTTGACCACTTTGACTGAGGACGAAGATCGGAGTACAGGGTATATTGGAGTGCCACCCCCTTGTTGTAGAGTATAATCTTGGTGTGTTTTACCTTTATAATGTGGCCATAGAAATTCCCTTCAATGTATACTTGATGGTTGACACATTGCTTTGTTCAAATATTGTACTAAGTATAGGCGGCAGAGAGGGGGGAGCTAGGGGGCTGAAGCCCCCCCTCAGAATGATATCACGCTGAAATTATCCTTCTTGGAGTGGGGCTGAAAACCATGATAATGATCAAGATACTCTAATAGAGCAGTCACTCTAATAAAGCAGTCACATTATTAGAGCAGTGTGTAGCGAGCTATGTAAGGATTTTTATATAGTTTATCAGCTATAAATGGGTAGCTGGTGAGGTGGGCAGCTATTGTCAGCTGGCTGTGATCTTTTTTTTTCTGGGTCAGCCCAGCCCCCCCTCATACCAACTAATTCCTTCCCCCCTGGTACCAAGTGGAACTATATCTGCATAATGAACATTGTACAGTTAACCTCTTAAAGGACACTACATTTTAATCTTCCTGTATAGGACATCATACTTTTTAATGGATGATATTTGTGCTTATCACTAAGTTTAGATGTCCACACCTCTGTGTAACTTTGATATATTCATGTATTGTATTATTACTCATAGCCACTGGACAGTGGTTTGCCCCTCAAGTTAGAGGGGAGAAGCCAAGTGGTTGTGCAGCATTTGGTTTTATCTGTGATGGAGTGAGGTTATTGATATTTGGAGGAATGGTGAAATATGGGAGATACTCTAGTGAGGTGAGACTGTGTATGTTTGTGTTTGTTTGTTTGTGTAGTGTGTGTTCGTTTGTGTGTGTGTGTGTGTGTCCTATGGTATGTCTGAAAAACAGCTAAAAATTAAAAGTGGATTTTTTCTCAACGGAGTTAACATTTTGGCCAACCAGATGATTATTGGTAACAGCAAAGGTGTCAACAACAGACACGTACGGTTCGGCTCTATTAAAAGTTCGGGAAAGGGCTGTAATGGCCACTGTGCTTGTATGGCTTCCCCATAGGAAATGTATTGTGAAAATTTTGATTGGTCGTAAATATTATGTCAAACATTTGAACAAAACAATTTAGAATTATTTTTAGCGGGTCAAGCAGTACTACAAATGAGCCAAATTTCAAGATCGTGTGTAATTGCATCCATGAGTTATTAAATGTTTTCGAGGATTCAGCTCAACGTGAACATACTATAGTATTGAAATAGAATGAATTTTTATATAGTAGGGGTTGGTAGGGAATCATGGTTTCGTGGATTTTCGCACCTTAAAAAATGGTCTTGCAATAAGTTTTACCCGAAAAAAACACCTGGAATGCATTAGTATTGTTATAACGATGCTGTACCTTGGGTTAGCACACTTCTGCCGAATCATGGGAGTGCTGTGTATGAAGTATGATCTCAGTAGTACGTTGCCTGCGCACCTTTATACCTCTCTATCTATTTGGCAAGTGGTCAGATTGTTGTCCATTAACGGCTGCGTTTTGTGTGGATCGTAGCCACGTGATTTGTCACCGTGCAGAACGGGCTCAAAGCTTCCATTGCATGTATTTTGAGCCTTGATGTCTTTTGTATGGCTCGATAGGCATTGTTGGCCCCTTGTGCAGCTGACTCGAGCTTCTGTGGCTGTGAGTTCCATAGCCCAAAGAATGCCCAAGGTGGGGTTGTAGCTATATACTAGGAACCCTTTAGTGTGTAAAAAGGAATTAAAAAAAAAACAACTTAGATGATATAGCATGTATTATATTATCTATGGTATAGGCTTATTTGTGATTCTTTTGATTGAGCTCCAGCTGGCATAACTAAATATAAATGGACTATGAGCGCCTTGATCAGGCTCTTCGATGTGTCGGCCGTGCATAATCATAATCATGTATTGGACAGGACCTGACCACCCGTCTGTCGTGGATTATATATCTGGGACAGTGACCTGGGTATAGGTCGTTGTATATATACGCATGTATAGCTATGACTACTTATTGATTGCATGATTACAGACTAGATTAGCTTAATGCAGTTGTGCTTCATGATCAGTGCGTTTGGGTTAGCTGTGAAGGAGTCTCAAGGTTTCAGCTGTCACTGTCGTCTGGGTGGTGGCGATAAGACGCTTAGCTGACACGCCTGGTGAGGTGTCACAGTAGAGATTGAGCTTGCCAGAGTGCCCAAAGTTGTAGGTGACGGTTTGATGTATCTTTGGTACGCAGAGCTTTTCCACCGCCCCAGCTGCTTTATTGCGGAGTCGGATAAGCCTTTTTGTGCTGCTGTGGTTGCGGCACCAATTCGAAAGCTATGACCCGCAAACCTTGCTGGATTAATTCCTGCTGCTGAGAGTGCCTCCTTAAAATGAATCACGAAGGTGCTGCGAACCAGAGGTGAACCTGATTGGAAGTAGAATAGAGGACCTCTTCGGTCAGCTTCGCGATGAGTTAGCCGGGCTAAGAGGGCTGACACTGGGCAAAGCTCATCGTGCATTCTCAATACAAATATGTCTGAGCCTTCAGTGTAAGGGTCTGTTTTGGAGTGTTTTAGGTGAAGTCTCAGGAGTTGGGGGTTCTCTATGCTGTCAATTTCAATATCCTGTGGCGTCAAGTCTCTTGTTAGATCAAAGGGGCCATCCGTGCCCAGGAATATCTCTCCTGGCTGCATAAAACCAAAGAAACACATGGTGAATGCCGCCCAGAGCATTATCTTGTCCTTGTCAAGGCCTTCTTGCTCCCAAGCAACCTTTATTCTCAGTAGAGCTTCCGGGGAGGCGGGGCTGCCGGTTAGTCACACCAACTTTTGACTGGCATATCTTTATCTCTCTCAGGACTTGCTTCAACTGTGGCATGTCATCTGTAGACGGCATCCGCTCACCCCTTCGGATGTGCAGCTGTCGCACCCCCGCCAAGTAAACCTTAATGGTGTTATGTGATATATTGATGTTGGCTAAATAGGTTACAAATCTGCAGAGGAGTGGCTCTGTTTGTCGGCGTGAGTTGTGTGAATAAGTGTTCACAAAGTGCTGAATAGTGTTTTATCCCTACTTCGTATGTTCTTATCGTGGACGAAGCTAGACCAGAGTCAAGGTAGCTGTCCACAGCTCTGTCCAACGCTGTGACATCCAGTCCGGTTGCTCCGTGATTAGGAGCCTGATGAGCTGCTCCGGGAGGATTACTGGCCTGGGTTGTGCCTGTGGGTGTAGCATGCGAAATAATTCTACGTTGTTCCTAGATAGTGCGTCCGCCAGTACATTGTGTTGACCCGGTATGTGACGAGCTACTAGTTCACATTGATGGTGGGCTGTAAGGAATGCCAGACAGCGTAGCAGGTGTGCTGATTCCTCAAGTGCCGATGTACGGTTATAAATTGCTGCCACTGCTGCTGTATTGTCTGAGAGTACATGTATTGTGTGTCCTTGCCAGGCCCTGCCCCATATGGCTGCAGCTAGTACGATTGGAGCCAGTTCCTTGGTGGAGATATGTGTATCTTGAAGTGCGTTGTTCCATGGGAGATGAAACCAGTCGCGACCCCAGAAAGCTCCACAGCCCCAGCTTCCTGAAGCGTTGGACACTAGTGTGAACGTTTGCATTAGTGGAGGTGGCAGCATGGCATGGCTGTTCCACCGTCGAATGAGCTGAAACCACCACTCAATGTCTGATTTCGCCTCGGCGTTGAGGCGAATAAAGTGACTGGGGTCTTCTACTGTCGTGGAGAGATTGATTAGTCTCCGAAGGAAGATTCTGCTACTTCGAACAACTTTGCTGGCGTGAGAGAGCACTCCAATGAGTGAAAGGAGGTCTCGTTTCCTGCAGGCACGCTTTCGGACTTGCCACTGAGCTAGAGTTTCGAGGGCGTGAACCAATTTGTCTTCCGGTAGACGAATCTCCATAGCTGTTGAGTCCAGCTCTATTCCCAGGAAGGTGAGCTTGTCCGATGGACCTTGCGTCTTTGATGGCTCTAGTGGGAGGCCTGCTTGTTCGCATGTTTCGTGCATGAGAGCCATGTTTTGCTGACATTCCTCTGAGTTAGGTGCCCCGATGGTTAGGAAGTCGTTGACGTAATGGATGGCCCAGGAGACGCCCCTCCATATCATTATCCATAGGAGAGCATCTGCCACTGCAGAGAATATAAGTGGTGCGGAGGCCGAATGGTAGGACCTTGTCCACGTACGCTTGGGACTGCCACTCTAGACCCAGCAGCCTTCGATCGCTTGGGGCGACAGGAATGTTTCTGTATGCTTGTTCAATGTCCAGTTTTGCCATTAAGGCTGCAGGTCCCAAGTGTCTGATCTGTTCGACGGCAAGGTCTACTGATGTGTAGTGAAGGCTGCAGTCCTCCTTGGGGATGCCGTCGTTGACACTAGATCCTTCTGGCGAGGAAAGATCCATAATAAGTCGCCATTTGTCTGGCTTGTTTTTCTTAGGGATAGCACCAAGTGGATTCAGTTGTATGTTCAGTTGCTTTGCCATTTCTGTAGGACCTACATGTCCCATGTGTCCACGTGACACCTCATCCTGAATGTATACGGATACCACCTCCGGGTGTTCCCGTGCGGAGATCAGGTTGGTTGTTGCTGATCTAAGCTGTGATTTGGGCTTGAAGCCAATGGAGAATCCATTTTTTAAGCCTGAAAGTATTAATTGGGAAAAATAGTGATCTGGGTGATGCCTTAGGTGTTCATGCCAGAATGAGATCACCACTGGTGATACAATGTCAGTTGTGTAGTGTGGTAGAGGTGGACCGGGGGGCAATTTCCTGGATGCTAGTCTTTTGAGCTGCTGTGTGTATTGGTACTTCTTTCCAGGTGGTGCTGCTGCAGGACCTGTGGAAGTAGGTACGTGTGTATATATGATGATGCTGATATAATAGGGCATGTTGCCCCAGGTTGGTGAGGTGTTACATCATGATGATTGATTATGTTGATAAAACAAAGACGGATATAGACAAGCATGTATAATGGGATATCTAGTAGTGATTAGCCGTTAACAAAAGCAGTGGTTTCAGTTATGGGTTCTGTGTCTGCCATGGGATGACTTTTCTTCCGTTAGGGCTTACGATTTGCCTCGCGATGTGGACACTTCGATCGGGGGTGATTTTCCTGACAATGAAGACAGATATGACGGCGGTGACATTTGTTGTATACACAACCCTTTGTGTTGTAGTTTTAGCATATCAGTGGTTGTCCACTGGAGCGAACTGACTCTCCTTCTCTTCGAGGGATCTTTTGCCGAGGTGTCATTGGACATCCAGATGTCGAGTGGTCAAGCGACTGGCAGGTTCTGCACCAGGCTTCGTTAGGGTCTTTGGCCATCCCAGTGAAGCATTGTGAGAAAAATTTTGCTTCACGGTGCCCAGCTGCTTCTGCCCATGAGAGGGTGGGCCTGCCCGCTGCCTCCTGACGATAGTTCATATCGTACACGACCCAGGAGGGCCATCTATACTTCCTGGCATATTTGGCTATTTTATATTGATAGGCCATGAGCTCTGGTAGCCTCTAGGGCTGGTCTGTCCCCAGTACTGCAGTGTAAACTGCAAAACATTGAGACCAGGTGAGGAAATCTGGTATGAGTTTCCTTTGACTCTCAACCTCTTGGAGTTGGAGAAGTGCCTGGATTGGCATCTGGTTCATGTCAAAGGTGGCTGGAGGTCGTGGAAGTAGGTCACAGAAGTTTATGAATTCTCCTGCTTTGATTTGTCGGATGAGTTTCTTTGGAAGCAGTGGTAGGCCTGCCCCAATGGAGACCAGGGTGTTTGTTGGCTCAGTGAGCTGTACGTTGCTGTTTGATGCTGATGGTGTGTCACCGTAGAGCCACGAGGTTGAGATTGCATGGGAGTTATTTGCTGTTACTAGAGTTGTCCAATTAATTGTTGACGTTGCCACTGATTGTGTCACTTGGACCAAGATTGACGTGACATGTGCTGCTGTTGCCGTGTCGGCAGCTTGAGCTGATACTCCTTGGTACTCAGTTGTAAATTGATTGATTGTAGCTGACTGTAGCTGCAGTGAGGTTGGGAGAACACCTAGTTTCTGGAAACCTGTAGAGGGGAAATGGATTAGGATGGAGAATTACTGAGTTAAGGTAGGAAGTTGCCACCTCTACCTACCCCAGTCTTGTGGTTTTAATGTTGCTTGCACTTGAAGTGGTGTCTGAAGGAGTGCCTGATTGGGGTACATGGGTTGGGTTAGATTGATGCGGTGGGGGACCATGTAGTTAGTGTGCCTTGTGTTCAGGGATGCTAGTGACATGGCTCACCTCTTGGTGTGTCACTTGTGCCTTGGTGTGCTGATGGCGTAGCTCTTGGAGGTGTTACTGATATAACACGCATTGGTGTGCTCCAACATGGTTCGTGTGGTGTACATGTGCTACTGTTGTAGCACATTTTGGTGTTGTTAGTAGCTGATGTCTGTGGGGTGCTACCAATGTAGCTGATGTCTGCGAGGTGCTCCTGACATAGCTGATGTCTGTGAGGTGTTACCAACGTAGCTGATGTCTGTGAGGTGCTACCAACGTAGCTGACATCTGTGAGGTGCTATTGACATAGCTGATGTCTGTGAGTTGCTACCGGCGTAGCTGAAGTCTGCAGGGGGCTACCGACATAGCTGATGTCTGTGAGGTGCTACCAATGTAGTTGATGTCTTTGAGATGCTATCGACATAGCTCGTGTGTGTGAGGCGCTACTGACTTAACTCATGTCTGTGAGGTGCTGCTGACATAGCTGATGTCTGTGAGGTGCCATAGGCACCAACGTAGCTGATGTCTGTGAGGTGCTACCAACGTAGCTGATGTCTGTGAGGCACTACCAACGTAGCTGATGTCTGTGAGGTGCTACCGACGTAGCTCATGTCTGTGCGGTGCTACCAACGTAGCTCATGTCTGTGAGGTGCTACCAACGTAGCTCATGTCTGTGAGGTGCTACTGATGTAGCTGAAGTCTGTGAGGTGCTACCAACGTAGCTGATGTCTGTGAGGTGCTACTGATGTAGCTGAAGTCTGTGAGGTGCTACCAATGTAGCTCATGTCTGTGAGGTGCTACCGACGTAGCTCATGTCTGTGAGGTGCTACCGACGTAGCTCATGTCTGTGAGGTGCTACCGACGTAGCTCATGTCTGTGAGGTACTACCGATGTAGCTCATGTCTGTGAGGTGCTACCGACGTAGCTCATGTCTGTGAGGTGCTACCGACGTAGCTCATGTCTGTGAGGTGCTACCGACGTAGCTCCTGTCTGTGAGGTGCTACCGACATAGCTCATGTCTGTGAGGTGCTACCGACGTAGCTCCTGTCTGTGAGGTGCTACTGACGTAGCTGAAGTCTGTGAGGTGCTACCGACGTAGCTCATGTCTGTGTGCTACTCAGGTAGCTCTGTGTTTGTGCTGCTGATGTAGGTGTGATAGTGGTTGCCTGGGACTCCTGTGGTTGGTTGAGTTTCCCCGAGGGGGAGGGTTTGGAAGTAGATGACTGAGTTCCAGACCGTGCCAGGGAGGTATTGCCTGTCTTTCCTGAACTGTATGAGCATCGTTGCCAAGTTTTGGGGCATGTGACTGAGCCCTGGACTGACTAGACTGCCCATCCACCTGTCCCCGCTGATTCAGTCCTAGCTACTACCCGACTACGGGTTATATACCTAAAAAAAATATATATATATTTTTTTTGGAGCCCACCATTTTATTTAATTATTACCAATCCTGCCTAAGCCTCAAAATAAAATTATGTAAGTTGAGGGGGCCAAAGATACCTATATTCTAAGCCATTGGGAATCTAAATTATATTTCACTCCCTGTGTGAAGGGAGGAGAGGTGGTAGTCGGTAACTGGGTTGTGGGGACTTCCGGTGGTAGGCAAGGTGGTGTGATAACTTACTAGTCTGACTCCTGTTGGGCGACGACGCTGACGAACCTGTCGGTAGAGCCGGCTGTTGATCTGTTTGAATCATTAGGGCCACCGCGGCTAGGGCGCTCGGGTTAGAGGCCAGACCGGTAACAATCGCTTGAACGTCCTAAGGTCTTAAGCTCACTGTAGTCAGCGTCGTTGGAGTAGTCGAATTGGATGTTGATACAGTACTAGTCACCGGGATGCTCCCACTTGATTTCGGAATCTCGCTGTTGTCCATCTCAAACTTTACCACTCGTTGTCACTTTCAGTCACGAGACCACGAATTGGCGCCTTTTCTTATCACGCGACTATTAATTATTAGAGGCTTGCGTGATTCTTCTGGTGCTAACCGCGGTTAAGCTATTAACCTTCATTAAACGAAGTAAAAAGTTGAATGTTTTGATGTACAGTGAGTTTTTAAAATTTTGAAATTCACCTACTTTTTGCCTCCTGCCTGCCTGCCTGCCTGCCTGCCTGCCTGCCTGCCTGCCTGCCTGCCTGCCTGCCTGCCTGCCTGCCTGCCTGCCTGCCTGCCTGCCTGCCTGCCTGCCTGCCTGCCTGCCTGCCTGCCTGCCTGCCTGCCTGCCTGCCTGCCTGCCTGCCTGCCTGCCTGCCTGCCTGCCTGCCTGCCTGCCTGCCTGCCTGCCTGCCTGCCTGCCTGCCTGCCTGCCTGCCTGCCTGCCTGCCTGCCTGCCTGCCTGCCTGCCTGCCTGCCTGCCTGCCTGATGCCTGATGCCTTCAGGGAAGCATAACTCGATAACAGCTAAGGCTACGGGCTTGATTTTTTCACTGTTTGACGTCGCTTTGTCCCATAGACGTGCCTTTTGGCATACCGCAGTACGTACAATGCACGCATCATGGACTTACCTTTGTCCTTCTTTGTGTCCCATTTGTTTTTGCTTACAGCCAAAGGTGTTGATTCGCGGTAGCGCGATGCATGGCTTCTCTACAGTACATTTGTAAACGGGAATCGTCCGTATTTTCTGTGGTGACTGGACTGATTGCAGAGATGATTCTAACACTGTTCTTTGTTTGTAATGCTGTGTAACGGGCTGAACATAGCTGAAAGCGAAGCGTAATATAGCCGCTGTACTTACGAGGCAGTAATTGATAGTTTTGGGGCGAGTGAATCGTATTTTCGTGGTGACAGGATTGTTGCAGAGGGACTTCTTTTACTGTTTTTCGTCTGTGGTGCTGTGTAACGGGCTGAACATAGCTGAAATTGAAGCGTAATGGCCACTGTACTTTTGAAGCAGTTTGTGATAGCTGGGGCGTGCGTTCAGACAAAAACATTAATTCTGGTGCCATCCTTTCTTTTGATGCGGTATGCGTGGTTCACCAGTCATAATAATGTTACAAAAAAAGTAAACAAACAAGTCAAAGGAAAAATTAGAAATTTTAAGTTCGATTAGGGATCATAGAAAAAAAAAGTAGGGAAACAAGGGAGGTTGCCTACACCTGCAGATATACTAGTGAACATTTAATCCCTAATTTAGTTTTGCTCTTGGGTATAGGGATTAAATGTTCACTAGTATATCTGGAGGTATAGGCAACCTCCCTTGTCTCCCTACTTTGTTTTTCTATGATCCCTAATCAAACTTAAAATTTCTAATTTTTCCTTTAATTTGTCTTATATATTCATAGTCACCCTTAACTGTATCCATTGTGAATGCTATTAGCAAAGCTCCCTTCATCTTGGAACTTTGACCTGACAAATGATCTAATAGAACAGTCATATTCAGTTTTAAATAGTAGGTCTACAGGTAGTTGATGTATCACAGTAACATGGTTGACTGACTTCTTGTTGTCATAGATACCTGCATGTGGGAGGTGTGTCCAGCATTTCCTGAGAAACATTACAATGAAGATGTGTCATGCCCGAGGGCAGCTAGGTCATACAGGTGCTGCTGTGGATACCAGGATGTATGTTAATTTGGAGTGGCAGGGATGGGTACAAGAAACAGGAATAACCAGGTGTGGCTTATATTTGGATTTAAAATGTATTGATTTAACCTTACAGTTGGGTGTTTGGTATTAGCCATTTGCCATTTGTGGGGTAACGTGTGTGTTGTGTATGTAGTAGTATTTAGGGCTGAGCGATACTACCGTTTTAGCGATATATCGCGATATTTTGAAAGTATCGATATCGCGATATTTTGTTATTAACTATCGTGATACCATGCCTGTACATTACAGTCATTAAAAATCCATTTGTGATGCAGTAGTTGGCTAAGAATCCTTGTAAATGATAAAGTCCACCCATCTGGTTTCCCCTGCAGAGAGGTGTGAACACCATAACAACCTCAAAGCATGTGTTACAATAACTGTTACTGTAAACAAGGATGATAGTGGCTAGTTTGCTATCACATATAAGGACTTCCTGCAGGGAAGCAATAAAACCCGGAATACGGAATAACGGAATAAGCGAAAATTACATTCTTAATATTTTACTACTATATATACAGTCTATAGCATTTATACAATACTCACCTCGTAGCAATTCCACAGAGAATCACTAAGGCGATCCTCAGGGCGATCTTTAAATAGAACTAGCACAAAACTAACCACTCTAGAATAATCTAACTAAGCTAAAATACTTTCTAATACACTTTACTACAAAATCGCTACAACACTATAAGTTCTTTCTGCTATAGCTACTTATACCAGCCATCACACACGAGTAACTGCCCGAATTTATTAGAATCAAGCTGCACAAAGTGATGTCAGCTAAATACAGCACTTATAACCTTTTGAATTTACATTAAGCTTGTTTGGCGTAACTAACAGGTTAGCCAAAGTAGATTATTTCAGAGAAGAATTCTTAGGATGGAATGTTGTCACTAATAAATTCGGGCAGTTACTTGTGTGTGATGGCTGGTATAAGTAGCTGTAGCAGAAAGAACTTATAGTGTTGTAGTGATTTTGTAGTAAAGTGTATTAGAAAGTATTTTAGCTTAGTTAGATTATTCTAGAGTGGTTAGTTTTGTGCTAGTTCTATTTAAAGATCGCCCTGAGGATCGCCTTAGTGATTCTCTGTGGAATTGCTACGAGGTGAGTATTGTATAAATGCTATAGACTGTATATATAGTAGTAAAATATTAAGAATGTAATTTTCGCTTATTCCATTATTCCGCTGTTCCGTTATTCCGTATTCCGGGTTTTATTGCTTCCCCTTCCTGCAGGAATGCTGAGCAATACACTATGTGGCACCAGCTATGATTGACTTATTTGTAAGTATTGTGAACTATTCAATATCATGAATAGTGGCTTTAGTATCGATCATGATACTAAAATGGCAGTATCACTCAGCCCTAGTAGTATTGCATTATACATGGTATCCATGGTTACACAGGTGTGCTGTAATATCCTATGGTTTCTGGAGACGGAGATCCCTCCTGCACCAACAAGGGTACAACTGGTCAGAGCTGGTACCACTTCACTGGAGCTACAATGGACCAGTATACCATCAGTTGACTGTTACCTGCTCCAGATACAACAATACAATTTACCTGCGGCTATAAGAAAGCTAATGGAACACAGCCTGAGGCAACTACAGTTGCTCCAGCAACAGGACAACAACAAACAGCAGAAGAGCCACCTCGTTGGTATGATGTTGACGTCATCAAGGCAATTGTCTGCACGGTAACCGGATTATTAAGCACCGTGCTTGTATCTAGGGTGATAGTGGTATCACAGTGACTCATAAACAAGAGCTGTTGCTGGGTAGTACATACAAGTTTAGGGTAGCATCCATTAACCAGTGTGGACATGGTCCCTTTAGTGAGGTGACTGCCTTCAAGACCCAGAGGAGGTCATAAGCCTACGATGTAAAATTATACAACAAAACATTGTTCTAGGTGTTAAGACTTGTTTAGCAGCTAGGAAAGCAGTGTATTAAGCTTTGTAAGGATGCTGGGACACTCTGGTATGGATATAAAAACTGTTTTAGAATGTGAAGAGGTGTGAAGGTTGAATTAGTTCAACCCTTTCTTTGAGATCACGAGATGAATGACGCGTGACCAACCTCCTCTGTTCAAGACCTATATGCTAGGTAATTCTTATTAGTGCACACCTGTGTACAAGCGTTTTACACCAAATTTTGGTGGCTATGGCTATCTAAATATCAAAATTTCAAAAAATAATACTGTTTGTGAAGCTTGGTTTGGTGAAGTTGTAGCCGTCTTGTTCAGCAATGCAGTTTACTTCTTGTTTGATAAACCATTGTTGTATATTCATATATCTTCCTGTAGGCAGAATTTTCTACCACATAACTTTTATATGTCTACCGTTTCAATAAAATCAATTTTTGTGCAAATGGCTTTACACTGTATGTCCTAAATAATGTCAGTTCTGATACAAGTTTGCTCTACAGGTTTCCCCGGAGCACCATCAGCTATTAGGATCAGCAAGAGTGTGGGGGGTGCTCACTTGTCATGGGAACCACCTCAGACCTCAGCTTGGGTTATAACTGAGTACTCCGTCTATCTGGGATTGAAGCCACAGCCTACTGCCCAACCAGGTCAGTGGTAATCAGATAGAACACCATTATGTTTTAATAGCATGAAAATCAGCTAGAAATAGCATATGAATTACAGCTATACATACCATACAGAATTAGAAGGGGAAAATTCTAGTGTGTTGAAAGTGGAAAGTTTGTACAAGATAATCACATTCATAGAGAGGCCGAGTTAGTGTGATTAAATCACATCAAGAGTGCTTTACGTAATACATTTGATAGCTAGTTACATTGCGGCTAATCATCATGACAGTTGGCCTCATGTACATAACATTTCTCCCCTTTACCAAACATGGTTTTCCCTTAGTTTTTTCATGGCAGTGTCTCTCATATGTTACCCATTAGCATTATGAAGAGCAACAATTCTAGAAGATGATACTGTTCCAACCAATGTATTGTCAGCATCACGCTGTCTTCTTTAATCTTCGCGTCTTCTTTCACACATTTAAGACACAGAAACAGTTCCTTTTTGATTGAGTAATTGTGAGAATTGAATCAAAGCAGTTTTCACAACCAACTGCTAATCCACAAAAACTCTCAAAAATTTCTCTGTTATTAAAAAAAAAAACAGGTTGAAATGAGGTAGGCTATTTTGCTTGACAGAATGAAGTAAATAGAGGATATGTGCACTATATTATTCGAAAGAAAAATGAATAATTAAAATTAGGCTTTCTCTCGCCAGTTGTACTATCTCCTAGGTAGAACAAATCAAATCTCCGTAAGAAACACTGATAACTTTGCTAAGACTATAACTCGCCACTGACGCTACGGGAAGGCTTTTGCTTGCCAGTTACACTATCTCCTGGGTAGAAGAAATCACCACTCTGTATGAAGCACTGATACTGCCACGCTATGAATCAATTCACACTTCATTCACCATCAAAAAGATCATGTGCTTATTAGAATGTTATTGGTATGCATATCCTCTATTTGGCTGTTTGTAGGGGGTATCATAGTTACTATAGTGTCCTGATTTTCCAGGTCAGTTTATGTACTAAGGGATCTGTGGGATTTTTGTAAGTCGTTTATTACCAATTACACATCCAAATAGTTATAAGTATATATGAGTGATTATTAGCACTTAAAAATCAAACAAAACATCAAGACTCATGGTAATGAGTCGCGCGACTAAGGAAAGTAGGGTGCACAATGAGTTATTTACACGAACGACTAGCTCTAATAGAATGCACACCTAAAACCCACCTTTAAAACTATAGTTTTGTAAAAAAAACTTGTGATACAACAAAACCTTTGGTATATTGTTATATAAGCATATTACTAAGTAAGTAATCCCTGTTATATTTTAGTAATGCCACATGAAATTTTGCTGAAAACGTCGTATTCTCCTTCACATACTCATTAGCACAAGCCACCCTTTTTTAAACTCTTATATCTTAGACTGTGATAGTTCTACAGCCTTGGATTTGTTATCACAAATTCTTTGGCTAGTTAAGTTTCTTCAGTACAAATCTTGGAACTCCACCTCTCTTGTGAGAGCCACCATAAGCAATTTTCTCAAAGTTTGATTCATTCACTCTTGCACTTCGTGGGGCAATCTTTGATATGTGATTGAACATATGAAGTAGTTTTGCTCGATTATGACCTGCCATTTTTCTGGGAAATGGTAAGTTAATTTCCATACGTGTGCTCATAGGATAATAACATCACCTACGCTAATTACTGATTTATTTTGTGGTCTTTTAGAACCCTATCTTAAATTTAAGACACATCTAACTGCAGTAGTGTTTATTTACAGTTGGTGAACTCGGTGTAAATTTGACTGTAAATGTCAACGCTAGGTGAACACGATCAGTGTAGTAACCTCAATGAACTTGCTATCGCGCATGCTATTCCCGTAAGTGTTTGTTGTTCAGTTGTTATTTAATAATGGATCTGAAGTAGCTAACACAGCCCACAATACAGCTTTGTTTGTGCATTTCAAGGGACAATCCAGTATAATAAGAAGTTTGGGTCACATTCTCACCTGCCGGGAAATGGCCTTTACTCAATCTGTTCACTGATGGTTTTAATGGTGCCTAGAAGCCATACCGTGACCCTACTTAGGTTGCAACACTGACAAGTACCTGCCTACTTGTACCAAACTACATTCTTTGGTTTTGCCACTTCATGTCCCAAGCTATGATGTAATACACACAATAACTGTTGAAGCTGTTGTGATATCCAAAGGTGGCTTGTATGAAACTAGCTATTATTTTTGCATTTATTTTTTTGGTCTTGCTCAGTGACAAAAATGTGTGATACCCTAAAACAAAAACAGCCTTGGGGCTGTAAAAGTAGGGCACTGCCAAGCAAAGTAGGATCAGTCAAATAAGCTTATTCAACATGACAGGTAAGAACAAGGACTGATATCAAGTTGTAGCCAAGTGATTCCAGTATTACCCATTCTCTTTGTATCTAGCTATAGCTATAGAATAAAACTAGAGCAAATACATATGCAACTGTTATTAAATTGTCATTCAGCCATTTTTAAAATCATACGCTACAAAAATAAGTAGCCAAATGACAATTTAAAAACAGTTGCATGTGTATTTGCTCTAGTTTTATTATATGGTTATAGCTAGATACAAAGAGAATGGGTAATACTGGATTCACTTGGCTGCAACTTGATATCAGTCCTTAGTCATGTTGTCTAAGCTTGTTTGACTGATCCTACTTTACTTGGCAGTGCCCTTTTTTTTAGAGCCCCAAGGCTGTGTTTGTGTTAGTATACAATATACCAACAACAAGGACCTCTGTTCAAACTAAACCAACAACGTGTTTGACACATGATCCCATAAGCAGCCCAGTTAGCTTAGTTGTTAGAGCATCACACTTTTAATCTGAGGGTCAAGGGTTCAAATCCCTTACTGGACTAAGGTTGTTGTTTTTTATATCTCCTCACTGTTCAGTCACCTTTTTTGGCACCATATATGGTAACATCACATGATTCACTTCTTGTCTTTGCTGACCTTCTCCCTTCTACAGGTATTATGGTATTTGCTAGGGTGTACTGTGGTCCCTTGTTGCAGTGTGTTGTATCACATGGGCAACTGACCAACGCCCACATCGACACCACTTCAAAGCCAGTTATCATATTTCGTATAGCTGCTAGGAATGATAAGGGGTGAGCAATAATTAGATATGTACAGTATTTGATAGTAATTACAGTGACTTATAATTCTATTAAATTACAATTACTTTCCTCATAATGTGTGTCTCTCTACTCACATGACATTATGTTCGATTGTGAGCATAAGTACATGTACTGTAGACTTTGGAAACTTTTATATATTTAAAAGATTGTGATTGCCTCGTGCCTGTTAATGTGGGGACTTTGTGAGGTGTTTATGAAATAGAGTTACGTTGTGACAGCATTAGTGTACATATTTGAGAATTTAGGTCTGCTTAACTTTTAGCTACCATCTTGTATCTGCTATATGTGTTCCAGAGCCCTTACAAACCTTCTCAACACAAGTTGCACTTCCCTAGCCCTGCACAACTTGGTTGTGTAATAACACAACATGAACACTGGTAAACTACCTCTGTTCCCTGAGCTAGAGTGCACACTCCCCACTTCTGCAAGGAAGCATCTCACCAATTACAGGAATTTGGATGTCTTTAAAACATGGTAGCCATTTATACAAAGGTTAACAATGCTTATCTTCCAATGTGTGTATCTACCGTAGATTCCCTAAAAGTTCTAATTTCATTTGTACAATTCATATCCTTGTCAGTTTTTTAGGGATGTATCCATAATAAAGCTTGCACGTTTTCAGTGTGCTGCTATCTAATGCTTTTTTTCTGGTTATTTTTAAAAGGGACTAACAGTAATGCCTGCTTTAATGACAATATAGCTAAAGCCCACCAATCAGAAATGTGTCATGTATTAGGACTGCCTACATCATCTGGTCAATGTCACAAACATTGTTTTTCTATACAATAAACTAAACTCTCAGACATAATATTAAGATTTCAGCAACCAAATTAAAATAAATAACTACAATCAACAATTGCATGTGATAGTTAAATCTCAGTAATGTGATGTCCAGTGTTGGAGGGTTCCACAACTTAACTGTGGATGTTGCTATCAGAGGCTATATATCATGTTTATAATTTACAAGTACACAGAAAAATTTGGAATTTTCAACTAGAGTAGGGACTATAGCACATCGATAAAAAGTACTGAAACAAGTTGGAGTAGTGCATGATATTAATCCACAGTAAAACTATAAGAAGTGTTATATCCCTACTGTGCATTTCCATTATGGTATCTTGAGCACAGTAGGGATATAACACTTCTTATTGTTTTACCGTGATTTAATACCATGCACTACTCCAGCTTGTTTCAGTACTTTTTATCAATGTGCTATGGTCTTGAAAATTCCAAATTTTTCTGTGTACTTGTTTGTTAACTTTTTTTTGTAAGTAATAATTATGACTGGTGAACCCATGCATACCGCATCTGAAATGGCACCGCGCGCCCCAATTATCGTCTGAAAAGTGAAGTATCCATTACGCTTCTTGTCAGCTATGTTCAACCCGTTACGCAGCGTTTCGAATGAAGAACTGTTCGAAAAGCACCTCTGCAATCCACGCATACCGAAAGAAATGGTGCTGCACGCCCCAGTTACGTATAACAATTATCATCTGAGAAGTGAAGTATCCATTATGCTTCGTTGTCGGCTATGTTCAACCCATTACACAGCAGTAGGTATCAAGAACTGTTTGAAAAGCAGCTCTGATATCAAAATAGCCACTATGACAAATACGAACGATTTCCATTACGAAGGGAAGCCATCACCTGCTATTGCCAAATCAACACTTTTTACTGTCAGCAAAGATGAATGGTACACAAAGGAGGACACCGGTAAGTCCATGAAGAATGCATTGTACGTACTGCGGTATGCCAAAAGGCACCTGTCGGGCCGAAGCGATGTCAAACAGTGAAAAAATCAAGCCCTTAGCCTTAGCCATTATTGAGTTACGCTTGTCTGAAGGCATCAGTCAGTTACTTACTCACTTACTCAGTCAGTAGAAAATTCTGTTAAATAAATTATTTTAAAAATTCTGTAGCAACTTGTTGAAAGCGTTTTGGGTCAATCTGAAAGCTTGTTTGGGCTTAGTTTTACCAAACCAATACTACCTCATTGTCGTTAGGGGAAATTGAGGTTGTTTTTTGGGTGATATTGTTTTGTGGGCCGCGCCTACTCCTTTGTAGTCCCTACTATACACTACTGTCATAGTGCATGATATTTGGGTTCTGGGTATTGCCATTCTGTGAACATGAACCTGGAAACCAAGAAGATTGTCTACAGTAGCCGTGATGACATGTTGGAGATATATTCCAAACAATTCTCGTATTTTTTGGTAAGGAGTTCCTTGTGTTGGACCAAAACTGATTATTTGGATTTCCACTCACATTTGGTTAGCTGCAACCACCCAGTTAACCTGTCTTAGGTGGTGGTTTGAGATGTTCCTCATTACAGTGGAACCTCCTTATTTAGACTTCACACTATACATAGTTAACACCATCGGTGAAGAGGTATTTGATGATGGAACTATCATCTTATGATCTCTAGTTTGATTTGTATAACTAGCTATAAAGTCTTCGACTATCTTGATTGTTTTGATGTGGTACAAATCAGTTGATATTCTGTTGACCCACAGGTAATGGATGGCCACTCAATCATCACTTCATGTTTGACCTCACTACATTGATTGCCATTTTGATCATCTTGATCAGCTTTGAACTACCTAAATCATCTGAGAAGAAAAGAATACCAGGTCAATCTGATGATCAACATATTAACTCTGATCAATACAATATTAACCTTGATCAAAGTGATATATTTAACCTTGAACAAACCATTGATGAAGATATTAATATTGATCAAGACAACATTAGCTCATGATCAGATCAAGATAATATAATCAGTTCAAGTTAAAATAGTAGTAGCACTAATCAAGAAAGCATCAACACAACTTACAGGTAGCTAGGAGTGTATATATTTATTGATTATTACAATTAGTGTTCCACCAATAATCAGATTGGTATCAAATCTGAACCGATATTGCGAATTTTGGTATCGATTGGTACTGGTTGTTTTGGTATTCCAATACTGATTAATATAGCCACTCGTCATCATCAGTATCATCATAAATGCTATGCTAGCAAAACTTAAGATATAACAAGCAGGCTGGAAATAGTGTTGAGCATTATTATAGCATAAGAGGTGAATATTGAGCAACTGCTACTTGCTATGTTTGCATGAAAAAGATCAAAATACTCTAATAGAACAGTCACTGCACAATAAATATTCTAATAGAGCAGTCACACATAGCTAACTTGAGAGGAGTGTAAATTGTATGGCAATTATTGGTATCTGTATCAGTGAAAATTTACTGCTAGGTATCGGATTGGTTGGATTATATTGTACTGTATGACCTCTAAAAAGTGAAACAGACATCTCGATATCTCAGTAATGGTTGAGGTGATATTGTCATGTGACCTACCCTACCTGGTGGACAACTATAATAATGATTCAATGAAGGGACATGAGTTACTTGTGTATGCATAATATATTATTACAGTTTCATTCATGACTCATCTGTATCATTTCAAACTAGACCTATTAGCTATAGTTATTCTTTTCCAAAAATATCCATTATAGTTATATGGCTGAAGTGTCCACACAAGTTATGTATTTGTAGTGATATTCCTCTTGTAGTATAACAGTGTAGTCCCCAAAATTAGCTGAATCGTGCACTTTTTCATAAAA
The DNA here is from genome assembly GCF_963678975.1 of Dysidea avara. Classification (NCBI taxonomy): domain Eukaryota; kingdom Metazoa; phylum Porifera; class Demospongiae; order Dictyoceratida; family Dysideidae; genus Dysidea; species Dysidea avara. Next base: position 49,286,168 of record NC_089275.1, on the reverse strand, counting down.
GCATGACATGTGTTGTTTGATATAGTGCCATCACAGATTTGACCTTTATGGCCATTTTTGCCCAGAAATTTGATCTTTATCTCCCTGAGGCATTAATTTACATGCTAAAACATGGCACTTAAGGTAAAGATTTTGCTAAATGAAACAACTTAATTTGAAGTCAATACATAATTCTGTTTTAAAGTTATGATTGTTTTATTATCTCTGAAATTGTCTGAGTTTACTTGCCCCTGGGATGAAAATTACCCATGGTGCGATAAATAGGTGATGTGTGGTCATGGCTACGGTCCTATTTGTCTGACCGTAGTCAACGTGTTTTGGTCAATAATAGTTTATCTTGCTCTCTACCTGTTAAATCTGGTGTACCTCAGGGTAGCATCTTGGGACCATTGCTGTTCATAATATATGTTAATGATCTGTGTGATAAAGTTGAGAATTCCACAATCTTTAAGTTTGCTGACGACCTCAAATGCTTTAAGGCAATTATCCATTGTATCACTGACTCCAACCAACTTCAGAATGATTTATAAACTCTCTATATGGATGGAGTCTTGATAATGATCTCTCTTTCAGTATTAAGAAGTGTGTCGTTTTACATTTCAAGGTCACATTACACGACACAAACTATTTCATTAATGGTGTTCAACTATCTAATGTCACAGAACATCATGACCTCGGAATAGTTTTCTCCAAAAATTTGTCTTGGGCCAGTCATATTGATTCTACAGTGGCTAAGGCTTATAAGTCCTTTGGCCTACTCCGCCGAACTTTTAAGAACACCTTCTCTATTCAATTAAGCTAGAAAAACACTATATCTGACTTTAGTGAGATCCAAGCTTTTATATTGTTCTGCCTTATGGCGACCCCATCTTATGAAGGACATTTTGTTGTTAGAGCAAGTCCAGCGTCGTGCAACTAAATTTATATTGAATAACTATACTATGGATTACAAAACAAGATTGTTTCATCTGAAGCTTTTACCTTTGATGTATGTGTTAGAATTACATTATGTTCTTTTTCTAATAAAATCTTTGAACTCCCCTACTAGTAGCTTCAACATATCCGACCATGTTTGCTTCAACAACAGTCGTACCAGATCATCCAGCAGCAAGTTATGCCACAGAAATTGTGACAATGTCATTACAGCAAATTCATATTTTTACAGAATCCCTAGATTGTGGAATGCATTACCTATCATTGACTTATCCCTTTCCCTCCCTACTATCAAACATAAACTTATTATTTTTTTATGGAATCATTTTACAAATACTTTTGACACTAACAGTAATTGTACTTTGCATTTTTTATGTCCTTGTAGGAACTGTAGTAAGCTTCCCCACTCATGTAACTTTAATATTTTGTAGTTGTACTGTACGTAAGTAAAGTTTAGTTGTAAATAAGTAGCTAAGTAGTTAATTAATTTAAGGCAGCTGGCACTGGTGGCTAGCTGACCCTCAGATCATGTGATTTCCCTTTTTGGTTTGTCCAATGTTCTGTACTTGTGTTATTTGATCTGTAAAGCATTAATAAATAAAAATGATCTCAAAATTTATTGGTAATATAAACAAGAGTTCATAATATTTGTATGGGGGAGAATGTCTAACTCTCAGCATGCATGGCCTGTACAAACACCCTGTGTAAAGTTCACCTTTTCTTAATTAAATCAACACCTTTACTGGGGATAGAAAACTGTTATTAGTGTTAATGAAGGCAAAGCCTTTGTTCTGAAATAAAGCTGAGCTGTTACTTTACACAGGGTGTTTGGTGAATGCATTTAAGTTAGACACTCTCCACCATACAAATATTATGAACTCTTGATATAAATGATTATAACTGGAATCAAATCACCTATTAACGTCAAATAAAGACTAAAATGTTTCGTTCAACAAGATCTTTATATTGGTACCATGTTTTTTAATGAGTTGATGCCTCAGGGAGATAGACATGTACAGAAATGACCAAATTTCAAAAATGGCCATAAAGGTCACATCTGCAATTGGACTATATCAACAAACAAACAGAAATGTATTGAAGAGTAGCACTGCTTTAATGAAAAATTAAAAGTGTACAATTTTTGTGTTGTGCCGCTATACTAATTGGCCAGACACATCTGCAGCTGCAAAAAAAACTACTCCATGGCCAAAAATCTATTATAAATAATTAAGTCAAGTGACCTGCTTAATCTTGCTGACTTGCATGAGGTAGAAATTCTGTGTACACATAATCATCCATAGGAAATGTTAAGATATTATTCACAATTACTGTACTATAATGTAATGTGTACTGATATGTGTAATATAACTTGTTAATGGTTGCTATGGTGATGTGTTGAGGTTGTAGAGTAGTTGGTAACTAGATGATCATTAGAATCAGGCATAAATTACTTGTAATTCTTGTATATTACATTTCCTCCTTGTACTATTGATGTGTTCAACTTCTCTCTTCACATTATCATTATACTTTAGTGTAAGAGGAAGCAACAGTGTAGTGATAGAGTTGTTATGGTGTAGGCTCCTCATAATTATCATGGCTGACTGTTCATCTATTGTATCTATTGTATCATCTATTGTATCTATTGTATCATCTATTGTATCTATTGTATCATCACCATACAGTAACAGTTGCTTTAGTGTCTTGTTATTAGTAATGGCTTGAGCAATTGCTGTGGCTCCATCTTTACCTATAGCATTGTAACTCATGCCTAGTTCCTCCAGTGAGGTGTTGTGTAGTAAACTGTTTGCAATTGCTGTAGCTCCTGTGGATGTGATTTCACAATTATTAATGTACAGTTGCTTTAGTGTCTTGTTATTAGTAATGGCTTGAGCAATTGCTGTGGCTCCATCTTTACCTATAGCATTGAAACTCATGTGTAGTTCCTCCAGTGAGGTGTTGTGTAGTAAACTGTTTGCAATTGCTGTAGCTCCTGTGGATGTGATTTCACAATTATTAACGTACAGTTTCTTTACAGTTTCTTTAGTGTCTTGTTATTAGTAATGGCTTGAGCAATTGCTGTGGCTCCATCTTGACCTATAGCATTGTAACTCATGTCTAGTTCCTCCAGTGAGGTGTTGTGTAGTAAACTGTTTGCAATTGCTGTAGCTCCTGTGGATGTGATTTCACAATTATTAATGTACAGTTTCTTTAGTGTCTTGTTATTAGTAATGGCTTGAGCAATTGCTGTGGCTCCATCTTGACCTATAGCATTGTCACTCATGCCTAGTTCCTCCAGTGAGGTGTTGTGTAGTAAACTGTTTGCAATTGCTGTAGCTCCTGTGGATGTGATTTCACAATTATTAATGTACAGTTTCTTTAGTGTCTTGTTATTAGTAATGGCTTGAGCAATTGCTGTGGCTCCATCTTGACCTATAGCATTGTAACTCATGCCTAGTCCCTCCAGTGAGGTGTTGTGTATTAAACTGTTTGCAATTGCTGTAGCTCCTGTGGATGTGATGCTATTGCCACTGATGTTCAATACTCTCATTGTGTTGGTTGTTGCTATTTTTTGTGATATTATAACTGTTCCATCATCACCAAGTTTGTTGTAACTGATGTACAACTCCTCCAAACAGGTCATCATATCAGATATTGCTGATGCTTCTTGTGATGTGAGGTCATTACCCACCATGTGTAACATTTTGACTGTGTTAGTGTTTATTACTGCAGTGGAGATGTCCCTCACACTAGTAATATTGTTATGATGTAACTTCAGAGTATGTGGCTGAAGGTGAGTGATGATGTCACCAATGAGAGGTGATGATGCTACAGTGAGGTTATTGTCATTAAGATCAATTGTTGTTATTTCTTGTTTGTTTAGTTCATCTCCACAAAGGTAGCGGTGTAGTAGGTTGATGCCATGATCTCCAATGGAACACCTTTCCAGATTTAGTTCCTTCCATTTCCTATGTGATCTTGATAGGAAGAATCCCAGGGACACCAGCTGGTGTGGGAGGAGACTGTAGTCACTGAGGTCAATCTCACCACTATCAAATGATTTGGACAAGATGTCACATAACTTGTCATCCTGAGCTTCTTGAAAACACTGGAACAAGTGGAGAACCTTCACTAGGTCCTTCAAGATGTGTTGCGAGATAGTTAGAGTGTTGGATATTTCCTGATCAGAAGTTGATCCTTGTTGATTATCATCAGATGATCCAGTCTGAGGAAGCAAGTTCATGAATTTATCATCATCATTGTGTTTAAATGCTGATAGGTAGCGTTGTAAAGAATTACCTTGTCCACTGGTTATACCACAATACATGATCCACATGTTGGAGAGACGGACACTCTTACCATCAAGATCAGGGCCAAACCTGTAACTAACAAGAAATGACTCCTTCAGGAGTGCATACACGTCATTCTCTGGTAAGGTTGCTACATATTTGGCAGCAAAATATTCTTGTATTCCCAAGTGTAGGAAGTTGAAGGATTTGGTTGGTGTACCAATTTCATCTGAACAATAACATTCAACAGATTGTAATAGTCCATAACAAGTGGGATCATCCCTGCACATGTCAGGTAAGTCATCCATTGTGAATACTATTTTGTCCTCTACAAGACCATCAAATGCAACTTTCTGTAGTTGTTGTAGTACTTGTTGGACTGGCTGTGGTAAGTGTTCCATTTTGTTGATGCGTTCATCCTCAGCAATCATCCCTGCCCTCTTCAGGTAGTGACAAATTGTGTGTAAGACAAAACTGTAATACATTTTAGAAGCAGTTGGTGGCAGGTCCTCTGGTTGACACATACAAAGGAATACAATGATGGACATTATTAAAGGAATATAACAGATGGCATCAATATTTGAATATTGTTGAAAATGTTTCTGTAACTTCTCCAGCTTAGAGGTAGAACCTTGTAAGGCTTCTTTGGCATATTTCATACGGCTGGTTTGGTCAAATCCAAGAATTTCAATTCTTCTATCTACAACATCATGAAGGCAAACAGAAGCAGTGGGTCGTGATGTTACCACTATCCTAGCTTTGGGTAAAACTTTTTTATGAACCAGTTTGACTAAAAATGATTCACAACGTAATTCATTACTCAGTTCATCAAAGCCATCAATGATCAAGGTGACATCAGCTCCATGATTGTCTTCTAAATAACTGTGTAGTTGTGTTACCTTACTGGTTGACTGTGTGAAGTGTTCTATCAGTTGTTGTACATTAGTAATTCTCTGTACATTAGGATCTCTTAACAACAGGAGGAGTACCAGTTTGTCAGAGGTGAGTAACTTACCCTCAGCCCATTCAACACAAATCTCTTTAACAAGAGTTGTCTTTCCTATTCCAGGATGACCCTCAATGAGGATACTGTTAGGGACACTGCCAGATTGAGAGCTGAATATTTGTGTGATCTCTGTTAACTTTTGGGAGTTGATATTTTCAGGTATGTCAGAAATATCTCCTTTTGTACGCAAGTAAATTGTTTGTGTTGTTTCTGCTCTTGTTTGTAAATCTTTCTGATACATCAGTGCTAATGTTATGTAGCCTTTGGTTTTAACAGGTGGCCAGGGGTCATTTTCTTCTTTACGTTTCTTAAGTTTCATGTTGCAATATTGTCCCTTCATGAACTCACTCAGCCAGTCAACCACTACAGATATGAACAAGGATGGATGGGTTATGAATTGAGGTGGTACTACAACACTTATATTTTTCTAAGTCAAGAGGGTGTTATTACAGCACCCCAAACACCTTAAGAGGTGTTATAGTCACACTGGTGTATCTGTAACACCTTGTGAATGAAATCCCACAATTAAAACTTTCTTTGGTAATTAGATTATAATTGCATTTTGCAATATACATAAAATTAATGTAGAAAGACAAGGAGTGAGTGTATTTGTAATCTTGTTGAATTACTGTATTTCAAGGGTCAATTGTGTGTTTGTAAATAGCTATCAATGTTAGTGAAGGAATCAAAGTGGCTCCACCCCCATCAAAGCATTGGAAAATTAAAATGAATGCCAGTGTGTCACTATATACCACCTCACTATAACAACAGCTGTGTATAACGACTGTGGTGTTACATTACTTTTAACACTTAATCCTACGAGTGCTCTGGGACCATAATGGGGTTCCTTCCAGACTAGGGATGCCTGTATGTGGCTGTGCAGCTTCATGGTGTTGAATAAAGACCTGTGCCATAAATGTCCTTTGATTTTAGCCGGTTCTGAGACCTGAATATGGTGAATGACCTATAACTTGACCCAGGAGCTTATAATCATAATTTCTGTTTGACCTAATCCATCCCTATGCCTTCCTCTTAAACACCTCCTTGCTTCCCTTGGCCCCAGCCTCCCACCTGCTCTTCTACAATTAACATCAAGTTAAAAACTATTTAAAATGGTAGGAAACTTAACTATTGTATTGTGAATGATCTCTTGAAGGTAAGGAATTGGTGTAAAACGTGTGAAAATTTGGTACACATAGCTGCAACCATTGGTTATGCTGAATACTAAAATTAAAACCACTTTTCCTGATACTTTAAATAGGCAATAAGACCAGTTTTCCCAGACTGCATGGGTCACAATTTATAATATGGTAGACATTTTAGTTACTGTGGAGATGGTCCTGCACGTAGGGAAGATACAAATGCTAGCTACAGAATAAATACACTGAGACTTGCTCTACACTGGGTCTAATGCGCAGCCAACTGCTTGATAAGGTCAGGCTTTAGTGATTACAATGCATATTCTGTTAAAATTGAGGAGTGATCAAAACACTTTATGGGAGTCCATGTTGATGGTTAAATTCAGTACCCTACGTAGGTTAGTGTTGTTTTAGTAAGGACTTTTAGTTTTAGTAAAAAGTCAGTTTCGTCAATAATTTTAGTTTTAGTAATTTTTCTTAATTCCTTATAGTTATTGATTTAGTTATGGTTATATTCTCTGTGTTATTTTAGTTTTAGTTATAGATTTAGTTAAAAATGTGAAAATCTTTTAGTTATCATACAGTACAATAGTACTGTATAGTAGGGACGATGAAGGTGTGGGCATGGTCCATGAAGAAAAATCTACCCAAAATCATCTTCAGAAACCTTCACGGCCATTTCACAGTATTGGTCAGGTATAAACAAGCCCAAATATGTCTTCAGAACGACCCGAAATGTTTCTGACGAGGTACTACAAAATTTCAAAAAAAATATTATTTTAGCGAATTTTCTACTGCCTTACTGCCTCACTGATGAGTTCAGTCAAGCATAGCGGAAAACTGGCTACAGCTACAGCCTTGCTTTGGCGGAAACGCTTCGAATTTTGTGGAGAAAAAACCTTTCACAATATTAAATACCTATGATGTGTGCGCTACTGTCTTACTGTTTTATCTTTGATCCTTCTTTATCGTGGCCATCTCTCATGGGTATGGCTTCCATCAAAGCACGCACACCACAGCGCCCCAACATATTGGAATAAACGTGTAGCATAATTGTAGCAAGCATGTGATTTTAATGTTGGGATACACCTCGGGATATGCTGCTGCCTGTTCAACATCGCCACTACATGCGTAAGGATTAGAGTGTTTTTTTTTTCCCGGGCTGGATGTACTGCCCTTGCCTACCACCCCCAGCACATAGGAGCAAGTGTGCTGGACAACTGGATTAGAGTGTTTGCTTTGGCTCGAAGGTGGTTTCTTTTCCGAGTTTAAAAACCGGTTGTGTATGGTGCCTCTCTACAGACTCTATGGGTAGCTTTCCCAGAGCATTTTTCAAGCGTACTACAACTGAAAAACACCGTAGTAGGCCTCATAGGCTCACGAATCTCATCATCTAGAAAGTGGGCGTGACCCGTACTTACGCGAACTAAAAGTAAGAACAGCCCCGAGGCTTTGTTGAGAGAATTAGTGGAAAATAATACTGTAGACACACTATAAAACAGTTGAGAAGATACTTCTGTGGGTAATGTGTTGTTTAAAGCAGTTTGTTAAAAATCTGCATCCTTAGGAACATTTAGCTGTGTATTTCGAGAACTGGGGGTGAATTACTAAATACGGTTATTCAATAAAATTTACAACAAAAAAAACTACACAAACAAGTGTAAGAAAAAATTAGGAATTTTCCATATGAGTAGGGACTGCAGCAATAAAAAGCACCGAAACAAGCCACTGAGACAAAACACAACTGAATGATTGCATTTTAATCCCTACTTTAACCATACATCATAGTAGGTTAAAGTAGGGATTAAAATGCAATCATTCAGTTGTGTTTTGTCCCAGCGGCTTGTTTCAGTGCTTTTTATTGCTGCACATATGGAAAATTCCTAATTTTTTCTTGCACTTGTAGTTATAGTTTTAGTAGCATTTCTAAAAATGTTTCAGTTATAGTTTTAGTTGTACATACAAAAATCTTTTAGTTATAGATTTAGTTTTAGTTATAATATAAATTTGCTTTTAGTTATACTTTTAGTTAACTAATACATATTTTCCTTACTAAAAGTACTTTTAGTTTTAGTTATAGCTAACTAAAACAACACTAGTAGGTGTTGCTGTGAAGGTGTTGTGATGACACTCATACGGTGTTACAGAGGAGTACATTGCCACTGTATTTGGGAAAAGCAGCCAGCAAAAGCAGAGCTGATTTTGATTAAGAAATTTGATCGTTTATTCATGTACAGGTAGCTTAAGCTTTGTGTTCTTAGTGAACAATCAAATCTTTTGTCATGGGTGATAAGATCAGACCTAATGTAATAGGGAGATCAGTGTCACTGTAGCATGCATAGGCCTGAGTCAAATAAGCTCAAAATTTTTCCCAAAATGCTTTCAGGAATTTTCCTAAATTTTCTCCTATTATGCTTGTTGGTGTTCTCAGTGAATGCTCTATTAGAGTATTTCACTATAAAGTGACTGAATTATTAGAGAGTATCTATCTAAGGAGCTTTGTACTATCAAGAGTTAAACATGTTGGTACAATGCATTTGAGTGCTCTATTGCCGTTTCCACCGACTGCTCTATTAGGAATATCAAGGAATTAAGCCCCATAGTTTGAAGCTATGGACCTTATCCACATTAACATTATAATTGACAAAATGGCTGTGTTAGTGTCGGGACGTTGTCACGTATTTATCTATAGTAACCAAAATCAGCTTTGTTTGTGACTTTCATGACATGGAACCATTAGTGTTATATGGTGATGCAAAATAATCCCACCAGGCGAAATGTATGCAAAACTGCACACATTTGTCTTGTAAGTATGTATGTATGCCTCAGAACAGATTACAATGGTCGGCCATTGGACAATTATCGACCAATTAGCTCAAAGACTGCCCAATTACCTACTGAACCAGTCAAGGATGGCTGACCACTTTCCACTACAAAGTTTGATATACTCTAATAGAACAGTCACCTACTCTGATAGAGCAATCAAACTAAAAGGTGTACCTAAAAGTCAAAAATGAAAAAAAGTTATTGACTTGGGGAAATGAACCTGCGCCTTTCAATGAAGTGTAATCTACACAATTCTACCACATGTTCACGCAACATTTTAGTAGCTTCTAAAGGGTTTTTAAATGTTCTGCAGTATAATAATTATGATCATAATGGCTATAGATTGTAAGCCATGTATATACATGTCACAAAACACTGCATCATTTCAACTCATCATAATGTTAGGATTTATTACATGTATGTGGCCTAACAATGATGCAGTGTATGACTGCTGAAGGAGTTTTGGATGTCAATATTTGCAATCTTCAAACATTGAATTCCAAAATTTTCTGGATTACATGTCACTGCTGCTCTTCTTCTGGTTATGAGCCTTACATCCTCTCTCCTGTTGGGAAGCTGATCTTTCTGGGAAGCCATTGTCGAGCTGGCTTTGTCACATGTCGTCCATTTCTTTTCATAATCTCATGGTCATCCTTTGCATCTACGTACTGTTTCTTCATCAGAACTAGCTGCTTGGGTAGCTTCAGTTGACTGTGTTGTTCCCCTAACTTGGCGGCGTTTTGTACTCAATGCCATCGCTGCACTTCACCAAGTAAAGTTCCTCCACATTGTGACAGTCTTTGTAGAGACACCAAAACCTTTTCCCGATTTGGACGGTTGATTGGTTGAATGCAGCACATGTTGAAGTGACTTGGTGTACCCTGTATGGATCATGATACACACGATCTACATACCTTGGATTGGGGTTGACTTTCAACCAGACCACCGACTGGCTCCTTGGCATGCTTGTCGTACTGCCTCTTCTGTGAACCCTGTGCTCTCTTAGCATTCTGCCTCACTAGCTCTCTCACCTTCTTGAGTTCTTAAAACAGTCCTCTGCTGTGTACTGATTCCATTGTTACCACTGGTGGCTTAGGTACGTAAAAATCTAATGCAGAGGGTATTCTTGCATCACACCTATAATAAAGTAAAATGAAGAAACCTCTGTAGAAGACTGTGGAGTTGTTCTATATGCTATTAATACTGGGCCCAGCTTCATGTCCCTTTCTTGTTCACTAGCTTTTTCAACATGGCTTTGAGTTAAAATCTGATTCATTCTTTCCACCAGACCATCCTTCTGTGAATGACCACCAGAAGTTGGCAATTGTTCCAGTCCAAAAATTGCAGCAGTATCTTGTAAGGTATCAGATAGGAACTCTGGTGCCTGATCATGCATAATTCAGAATCATTTCTCTGGGATTACCGTACCGTATCCATAGTTGTTGCACTGTCTTATACCTCAATGTGCAACACTCAGTCTTGTGAAGCAGACACTTGGTCCTGTGAAACTGGTAACTGTGACAGAGAATTAGCTGTCTGGTTAATAGTTGCCTGCCTTGTGCTCCAACATAAGGTTCGGTTAAAAGGGTGATAATCTCAGATACCATCTTTCCAACAGTACTTTTGTTTGGCTTTTCAAATATGGGATGTAAGCTGAAACCAATGCTTAGAAACAGTTACCATATTCACAAGTAAATACACCTGAAGTTGTTCAAGAGCATCAAGTTCAGTAGGAGCATACATACTTCTGTTCAGCATTGTTGGTGGCTCTACTGGCATACGCTATTGTGTGACTAGTATTCTTATGCACAAGTTCCACCCCAAAACCCTAACGCTAGCATCAGTCCACAAACAGAACTCCTTATCTAAGTCTGGGGGGTGCAATAACAGTGCAGTCACTATAGTATGTTCACGTTGAGCTGAATCCTCAAAAACATTTAATAACTCATGGATGCAATTACACACAATCTTGAAATTTGGCTCATTTGTAGTACTGCTTGACCCGCTAAAAATATTTCAAAATCTTTTTGTTCAAATGTTTGACATAATATTTATGGCCAATCAAAATTTTCACAATACATTTCCTATGGAGAAGCCATATAAATGTAGTGCCCATTACAGCCCTTTCCCGAATTTGTAATAGAGTCAAACCGTACGTGTCTGTTGCTGACACCTTTGCCATTACCAATAATCATCTTGTTGGCTGAAATGTTAACTCTGTTGAGAAAAAATCCACTTTTAATTTTTAGCTGTTTTTCAGGATTCAGCTCAACGTGAACATACTATAGTTGCCTCTCAAAAGCTTCCTCATACTCTTCGGACCACACGCACTCCTTAAGGTCCTTCCTTGTCAAGTTAGTCAATGGTTAAGAAATCTTAGCCATCCTGGGTATGTGCCTCCTGTAGAAGTTGGCAAGCCCAAGGAAACTCTTCACTGGCTTCCAGACATGGGGCCAAGTACATGAGTACTTATACTTAAGTACACTAAGTACAAACTTGAAAGTACTTGTACTTTACTTAAATACTTTCTTAATTTTCCCAATGTACTTGTACTTATACTCAAGTACTTCACTATGTACTTGTATGTACTTGAGTACTTAAAGTACTTTTAAGTACTTGTAAGTACTGCAAACATTGTACATAGTTTGTACACAGTGGTGTACAATGAGAATAACAAAATTGTATGATGGTGCAATTTACAACTACTTGCAATTCTTCTACTGCCTTCCCCAACCATACTATGTATCATGTTGCCATGATTAATGATGTCATAGCTTTCTAGCAAACAAAAACAATGCTGCTGTTTAAGGCAGTGCATTTTAAGAGTTTAAGAGAGAGAATGGTTGACAAAAACCTGAAAGTATCAACCCCTCTAGGCACACTTACATACTACAATACACTGAATAAGTGTATATTTTACTACAGCAAAATGTACTTGTACTTTACTTAAGTACTTCCAGCATGTACTTGTACTTTACTTAAGTACTCTCTTGATTGCTGCTGGAGTACTTGTACTTGTACTTGGAAAATTCAAAAGTACTTGTACTTTACTTAAGTACTTTTAAATGTACTTGACCCCATGTCTGCTGGCTTCACTGTCTGTGGCCTTGGAAACTCCTTCACAGCAGTTACTTTAGAGTCATTAGGCTTAACTTCCTCTGGGGCTAAAGTGTGCCGTAAGTATTGAATGTAGAAATAAAACAAAAACAAAACTCCACTCCTGACCTGAAAACAGTTGTGACATCAAACGTTGAGATGTAGCAGGTGCATTTGTTAACCTGAATGGTATATCCTGCGATATTGAAATAGACCAAGGTGGCAAGTGAATGCAGTCTTATGTTTGGCATCCTCAGCCATTCTCACTTGGTCATATCCTTGCATCAGGTCAAGAGAAGAGAATATCATGGGTTGGTTCTGTCCCACCATGCCTACCAGCTGATCAATCCTGAGTATTGGATACCTGTCCGGCATTGTGTCCTTATTAATATCTGGTAATCCACACACACCCTCAGGCTTCCATTCTTCTTCCAGACCAATACTAGGGGAGAAACATACAAACTGTTACCAAGTTCAGTACAACCAATATCCAGCAACTGCTTCAATTCTTCCTCTGGCTCTTTCCTCACCGCATAGTGTAGCAGGGGTGTCAGAGTAAAAGTGAAAGTGGTAAGGCATGCCCCTCACCCCACTGAAATTGTACATTTTCATATGCTAGCTATCTAGCTAGAGGCATTTTTTGGGTAACACTGTAGCTGGCTATTTAGCAATTCATGACTAACTAGACTAGTGTCAGAACACTGCCAAAAAGCACCTCTTTAACTCTTAGAATTTATACTACTTAAGAGATAAACTGTAAGGAATGTTTCCAAAATAGCTACAAAGAGAAACAAAGCCATGTAACTGTAGAGGTGCTTAATACGGACTAAGTCGATTTGTAGATGTGCTGAGTGAAAGACAGGTTAGAGAAGTGTTCTTTCTGTCAATTTTCACTTTAAATAAACTCTATAAGTATTACATGTTTACTACTTTTGGTTTTAGTTTCATCAAGTTGGATTTTTTTTATTTCCAGCTAAAAAGTGGCAGGGCTCTGGCCTCACTGGTCGCACCTACTGTGATGCCCTTGTACTGCAGTCTCTGAAGTGCGGCCCTTACTGGTCTTACATCACCAGTGTCTATGTAATGTGTCACCAACTCAGTCTCTCCCAACTCCTCATCTGACAGAGTAAATACATCTGATTGGCTTGATAACATCTGGCTCAACTGTTCCTGCTCTGCAGTTGCTAACTGTTCACCAAACCACAGCTGTTCTGTAACTTCTGTAACCTAGCAGGATCATTCTGACACAATAGCACCTGTACACTGGACTCTTCCCACACTGGGTCATCTTCTGGCACAATCACCACTGACCTACTTGACCAATCTGTTGTCCCATGGCTAATGTGACTGGTTTTGGCTCCCAATTGTTAATGGATGTAGTTGTGCCGGCCCACAGAATCTCAGGGAATTACACATCATGTTTGCCATATTCTTACTGGGCATCAACACACCAGCATCCTGGTCCACTTGTGGAGTACTCACCTCAACCATTCTGGATTGTCTAGGAGTCACATAATCTGCTCTGACAAGAAATACTCCTCTTGCAGGTGGATTTGCAACATACATGTAACCAGTAGGTGTATCTCCTGTAGGTGTCACTACACTTCCTTGTTTGAATACCAAACTTCACCATCACATTTGTGCCCAGAACTACTGCGCAATCGTGTAAAGCTCCTTGCCATATTGGCTTGTCACATGTAACCACAAGACATGGAATTATTACTCTTTGCTTCATGTGATCCAGTCTTGTCTCAATAGCAACAACTGATGTTGCTCCTAACGTTTGTCCAATAGCACCAATTGGCTGTGCATCCATGGGATGATTCTTCTCATGACACTGTTCAAGTGTCCAATTGTTCTGTGCCCGGACCCTTGCCAAAAGTTCATCTCGCACTAGTATTACTTCGGTGGGGGTACAGTTGCCACCTTTAAGGAAACTGACTGTGTGTCTGCAGTGAAGGTGGCACTAACACACTGGGGGTCACTGGCTGAGGTAACGAAGGGAGCTTTCGTCTGCTGGATGTCCCAGAATGCTCAGTTGACCATAACCCCGAGCTTACTGTGGGTCCTAGGATGCTTGATGACATCGGTAACACTGAATTAGCTGTGCTGGTTGTTGTTAATGGTATGACAACGTTCCCCTTCAGCAAATCTGACTGTAACTTCTCAGCTTACTATGTGACCCCTCCAGCTGTGCTGCTAACCACTTGTTCTCTAATTGGAGTGCATCCCTCTCACTATAATTAAATTATACAAGCACACTGTGCACTCTCTAACCGGCCACGTAGTTCTTTATTCTCTAACTGCAGCGCATCTTGGTCAGCACACATGCGATCAAGATGTCACTGTCTCTCTTGCAGCAGCCTCTTACATGAACTTAGTTGAGATTGAGTGCTCTCGAGTGTGACCTCTGACTGAAATAGTCTATGTGCTAGGCTACCCTTGTACCTACAACGTGAGCACATGAACATTATTGAATTACACCTTGACTCTGTTAATGCATTATAACACTGTTGACTGGACTTATCACTTGCCCTTATACAGTCAAGGTGTTCCCACTACTATTATAGGTCGCACTGCTCCATATCTAACACTTCCTTCTTGCAGGTGCTGCAGGGATCACCGGTGTTCATGGCAAATGGTAACAATGATGACACTCCTTCTGACTCCATCGTCATGGTACATCAACTCTCTTGAATGTCTTGGTAGGACCTACAAGTTGTCAAGTCTGAGATCTGCTCCTAGTTGTGCCTTGAACCTGTCTTTGTCACAAACACTCTTAACAGTTGGTCTTACTACTTAGCAATCAAATTCAAACAATTTTGAACTCAAAAGCATAGCCCACTACAATTACTAAGTTCAACATAAAAAAAGTGTCAAACTACAACATGGTGGATTATGTGTCACTGCTCCTGCTCTTCTTTTGGTCACGTGCCTTACACTACTTCAATCACTTTAGCATTAATAATGAATATTGTTATAGCATACAGCTATAAACATGTGACTGTTCTATTACAGTGACTGCTGTATTAGAGTACCTCTGTTACCAAGGGACGTGGTCACTTCCTTGTCTTTACCAAGTTATCATAAATGTAGCTGGAATAATAAGATGGTAAAGTTATTGTGTTTGACTACAGTGTAAACAGATTTAATGGCTATATCATGAAGTTACAGGCATCTACCAGGTGTCCACAATTTTAAACCAGGTGCACACCCACAGTTGGCTGATGCCTGGCTGTGGGTATGTGCCTGGTTTCCTGAAATTGGTTTGTGTGTCAAACTAGTACATGTATGAGTGTTTGTCCAACACCCACTTGAGCAAACAGGTTTTGAGCTACAGAAAATATACCTTCACACAATGAACAAAGGCTGTTTATGTACTGTATTAGTCAACTTTCTGTGTTTACTTGGCTGGCAACTGAAAGTAGGTGAAACAGTTGACTAGGAGCTAGCCTACGTCCTGTAACTGGAGTATAACAACTGAAAACAATGTTACAGGACTTGTAAACTACCAGAAATGGCATACCTTCTTGAGTTGAAAGGGGATGTAACTCTTTTGTACTCAAACGAAAATTCAGAGCAGAAATGAGGCTTTGTGTAGTTAATTTGCATATGAAAATATAATAGACAAACTATAAAACAGCTAAAAATATACTTCTGTGTATAATTTGTGGTCATAATAATGTAATCCAAAATAATTTAATGCACTGCATGTTAGAATGTATTGTTACAAAAAACAAAGCTATAGCTTGCTGTGTGTTTCATTTAATTTACAAAGAGTTTGTAGTATTTACTGGGCTCCTGGTGTTTAGATGTAGCATAGCATCTAGTTTGGCGTGGCCGCCCCTTCATTTAGAGATTAAGGGTCTACATCATATGCTTGTGCCAGATTACGAGAATCAGATACAACCAATCAGATCTCTTGGTTATGAATTAATACATTATTCATGCAAACTATTCTTGCACATTATGATGGTGACAATATGTGGAGTTATCCTTTCTGAACACCAAGAACGTAATAGAAGGTGTTTGTCAAGAATACTTCTGTCAACCTCTTGACTAGCAAAGACATTTTCGATAACAACATAAACAAAGGAATTTGAATTTAATTTGACTGTGTGGTTATCATGATATAATACCACATTCCATCTGCACCAGTATGTGACGTTAGACAGACCGGACTCTTAATCAAAGGGGCAACTGCGCCAGACTACACAACATCAACTTGTTTAAACTGCATCTTTTACAGTAGCGTAAGTAGTTTAAATAATTTTGTGGCAACTAAGTCCTCAAGGAAAGTGTTGATACAGATATTTAACACCTTGATAATTATAGTTTTGTTGTATGAAGAAGATGACAACCAACCTGTAATAGGAGGAAAGACAAGATGCAGAGGGCACATACTCATCTGAACCACAAAAGGCACATGCCAATAGTGAGTTTGTTATTGTGGCATACAATGGTGGCCATGCACTGTTTTGTTTAGCCTCCAGCCTTGTGACTGTGGTCAGGTTTGTAGACCAAAATTCAAGTTTGGCAATAAAAAAAAATCACCTATATCTGGCTGCTGGTTTTCTTGCTTTTATTCAAAAGCCTGCTTATGAAATCGAAGATAGAGGCAAAGAGGCCACCGGTGATGTTAATTTAATGGGACATTAAAATTGATTAGCAATAACTTTGTTGCAGCCATATCTTCAGTTGGCTTCCAACGGTAGATATGATATTAACCTGATTGAGTAGTATCTGATCTCTTCCTCCTTTTAGCTCCTCCCTTCTTAAACTTTGTCTTCTTCCTTCCTGTCTCAGTAGCTACTGGTTCATCAGATGAGTCATCAGTTGATGATGAATGGTTAACTGGTGTGGACAATAATGGATCACATGAGTATACTTGACAATCACATATAAGATTAATTTCCACAATGACATTTCTAGATATACGTGCATTATATTTAAATTAATTCGTGTTGGTAGTACTTGCTATGCAAGAGGACATGTGTTCTGGGGACATGCACTGTTTATAGTGTCACAAGTGTCCAAGAGTGACAAGAGACATCTTTGATGGCAGCCAAATACATTGAATGTTATAAATACACTTACCTAGTTCTAATAGTTGTTGAATGTTACTGGCCACATTGTTCAGTCCAATAAGTGTGAGAGCTTCTATCACTTTATCCCAACTAGCTAGCTTATCAGTGTTCAGCCATTTGTCAAACATTTTCCTACAACATGTTCTGGCATCATTCCTAGTATCTGTTTCAATTGTTTTTAGATGATTTTCATATTTTGGCTCTAGTAGTAGCAGTCCCAACTCGTACCATTGGTCTGCAGCGTTGGGTATCACGTGAATTAGTAAATCTCTCAATACAGGACAATCACAACCTACAGTATCATAGATAATGTCTATATGACAGTGTCACACTTACTCACCACTTGCATTGATCCTCACTTCAGCCATTCTCAACACAAGTTCAGTTTAGCAACCTATGAAGGAAGATGCACATGCAGTTACACACACTATGGTATTAAGTAACTAGAAGTACCAAACAAGAACACCAATGGTCTAATCACATTACACTACAACAGCTTCAATTGAAATGGTGAGCTCTATAGTGAAACTACATGTACATTAGTAAGCATGGTTACAAGGAGGAAATATAATATTACAATGGTTAGGGTGCTTAGCATGAATGCAAGCAGGGCCACCCAGAGAAATTAAGGGACCCAGGGCAAATAGTTATAGTGGGGCCACAGGGGCAAGGAGGGTTCCACTCTGAATCACAACTTCAGCCTAGCCGTAAGGGGGACCAAGCATTAAACACCAGCACTGCTCATGTAGCTATGTAGAGCACATGGTGATGTCACATTTTTTAAAGAGCATGAGATTTCCTTATGTCATTAATGATGCAAAACACTAAAGTTTATTGTTTGTGGTTTTGACAGGAATGTAGTTTAATTATTCAATGCGTCTTTCCTACCAGTGACTTAAACGTGCTGTATAGAACAAACGAAACCTTTTCTGCTTTACATGACAACTATTGCAACATTAATTAATATATTGGGAACCAAGCATAAATATTATAGTGTCCTATATTTGCTGTGTAGCATGTATGTCGATAGTGCTTTAAAGTACATGATCCTTATGCAGTACATAATAATTTATAGTGAAATAATGAGCATGCAAGGCTAATTAGTTAAACTGCATGCGAGCTAAGGCAATTGTATACAGTATACCCTACATTACATACAGGTTGTGTACACATGGTACAGTTTCAGTTTCTACATTACGATGTTTACCTTACCAACTGTCACAAAGAGAAATGAACTTAGGCATAATTTAAAGCCAACACAATTTGCAGTTATAGTTACTGCATGGCAAGCAAAGGTTCAGAACTTGTCCTATGCTATGCACTTTCAGTTCTGATGTTGTAGTACTCTTGCCATACAAAAACCCAGTTTTGAAACACCTGCAGTGTAATTGACCATTAAGGTAATGTATGAATCATTAGAGTGAAAGCATGTAAGCAGGATTATAATGAAACAGTTGTGCCAGGTCTGATGCAGTTCCTCGGTGTAAACTATAGATCTGCATGGTTCCAGTATTATCATTTTTCAGATACACAGTAGTATTTGTTCCATCATGCAAGCCGCCTATTACTACAGCAGTATTGAGGTAAGTCTGAACAAACAGTTTTTCATGTCAGTGCACACCTATGTGCTTAAAACAAAGATGTAGATATTCTGGATACTGGTGAAAGAAGCTTTTACCTACTCTAATACAACACACTGGACCAACACACAGATGGACAAATACGTTGGCAATTTGCCTGCCCTATCCCAAAAGTGCTATAAGAGTCCCTATTATGTGAGGCAGTTAAGTGCCAGTGTTGAAAAACTGAGTATAAGAGTTTGTAGATGAAGACTTGCATGGAACAGATAGAACAAAAAGGTGCATCAAAAAGGTCCCTAAAGTGAAAAAAAAAGTTATGTGAACCCTGGCTGGTTATAATAACCTTGAGGTTAAGGGAGGTGCACAAATCGCCACAGTTGTTTATCTGTGGTTTTGACAGGAATGTAGCTCAACTTTTCAGTGATCCTTCCCTACACCAGTGCCTTCATCTCCCTATAAAGAGAGAACAAAAACACGTATTGATTTGCTACAACAACACTCGAGTTGCCAGATGATGGGCGTTTAATTTCGCTAAAGTCCCGCCTCGATACGTGCTTTGCATGCCAAGATATGATGAGCTAAAAGTCGTGTTTTAAAAAGGTGTTCACAAAAAGGTACTGAGTAGAAAGAAAAAAATCTGTCAACACGTGGATTTGAACCCACGACCTCTTACACGCTAGTCAGGCGTTCTACCACTTGAACAGTATGTGCTGTGGTTTTCAAAGGAATGTTGCTCAAATTTTCTCTACACCTTGGCCTTCTACGCGCTGTAGAGACCGAACGGAAGCACACGTGAACTCGTGATAACAATCTTAGAGTAGGCGGACGATGAGCGCTTCATTATCAGCACAGACTATGTCGATTCGCGCCAAGTCTGGTGAGTAAGCAGCGTGACCGTCAGACAGACAGACAGACAGCTTTTCAGCTTTATATATATAGAGGATAGAGGAAGAGGATAGAGGATATAGAGGATAGAGAAGAGATATATATAGAGATATCATAGGGTTCCCTTGAGTTCCAACATTGAGGCTTACACAATGCAGGAGATATGGATTGTAATGAAATTTTGTAAATCAGTCCAGATGGATCAATTGCAGTTATCCCAATTTGGTCCACTCCAGACCAATTTTAGCAACTGAATTTGATCTGGCTAACCAAAACTTATCATGGCTAGACATCACTGGAATATAGTCAGTTACAGCTATGTTTGTAACAGAACGTTGGGTTCCCCCTAGCACCAATAAATAATCTTATTAATATTCCTGTCACGAAATCATTGTAGAATATCCTTTTCTGCTCCATTTTTTTTCTTAAACGTAGCTGAATATTAATCCAATGAACACCAGATTAGCAATAAATCTATCATACTTTTGTTATAAATATTTTTACACTTATACATTTGAATCTAAGTGGATCATTCCAGCATGATCACACCAATGTTCTCAATTGGTCACTGGACAGTAGAGAATTAGTCCTGAAAATTTCATCATGATTGCTTAATGCATGTAGGAGACATAAAGCAATGTAGTGTGAAATGATTGTGTAATACTTGGGAGGTTAAGAAACTTATGGAATTAGTTTATTCCAATCTCCCACTCTCAATTATTTTTGTAGTAAGTTTGATATAGTTACATGTATAATATCTACCTGTGCTGTATACTTCATTTGCAATAATATTAATTGATAAACATACATTATCATTTATATAGAACAATTGGAAGTTTGCACTTTCTCACAAAACAATATTTACCAGAAGCCAGCCAGTCTCATAACACCTTCATGGTTCCTTAGCAGGCCCAAAAATGCCTTCAGTATTTGAAATGCTTCCAATATGTAGGTTGCTACAAAAATGTTCAGTACTGACTGACTGATGCCTTAAGATGAGCATAACTCAACAATGGTTAATGCTACAAGCTTGATTTTTTCACTGTTTGATGTTGCTTCAGCCCAACAGCTTTTAGCATACCACAGTATGTACAATACATGCATCATGGACTTACCTGTCTTCCCCTTTGTGCCCCATTTATCTTTGCTGACAGTGCAAGGTGTCGATTCATGGTAATGCTGTGTGATGGCTTTCCTACGTTTGTATATAACAGGAATTGTTTGAGGTTTTTGTTGTTACTGGAATGATTGCAGAGGTCCTTCTCATAATGTTCTTCATTTGTAGTGCTTTATAACAGGCCGAAAATGTAGCATAATGGTGACTTTGCCATTTCCGTAATTGATAGTTGGGATGTGTGTTCGGATGAAATCTGTTTTCTTTTGATGCAGTATGCGTGGGTTTAACAGACATAACAATGTTACAAAAAGTAAACAACAAGTACAAGAAATTTAAAGTTTGATTAGGGATCAAAGTAATTCATTTCTTTAGTCTGTGGTATATATACTGAAGTATAGGACCACTAGAACATCATCAGGTGTACGCTATAGGCGATCTCCCTTGTTTCCCTACTTTTATTTCATTGATCTGTAATCAAACTTTAAAACTTCCTAAAATGCATGTCTTTTTTTTTTTGGACAGTCAATGAACTACTACAATGTATGGCTGTGGCTCTATAGGACTATGGCTAGGGATAACTACTATTAAATTAGTGGGACACTATACTGATGATGTAACAGTTTGACATCACCATGGAAGAGAACTGTGAATGTCAAGAGTAACCCCCTAGATACAGGGTGTAACCACTTATCATGACGTTCTTCATTATCAGTCAACCATAGACTGTTTTAAGTATCAAGAACTGTTGGAACTGATTGCCATCAAATATTGTTCATATTAGAGTTTTAAAGACTTTACTGTGTAACATTATAGCATTATTGTATTTATATAGGAATAATAGACTAACCAAAGTTTTGCAAGGAATGGTAGTATACGTAGGTCTCAGAGGAGGGCACAACTCCACAGAAGCTAGGGACGAAGACTAATATGTGACTGTCTCTGGGAAAACCGGTCTTATCGCCCATTTAAAAGTATCGAGAAACGTCGGTTTTAAATATTCAGAGTGTTGTAGCTGGCCAATGGTGGTAGCTACGCATACCAAATTTTCACATGTTTTACAATTTCTTACCTTCCTGATCATCCACTGAAGAAGTAGTCAACAGCTAAATTTCCTGCCATTTTAAATAGTTTTTAAACCGAGGTTGACTGTATCAGCAAGCTCCAAAAAGGGTGGGAGGCAGGGGCCCTGGAAGGAGGGCAATATGGTATTCAAAAATTGAAAAGGAACATGTTGGGATGAATTGGGCCAAGTTATGGGCCATTCAGAGCTCAGAACCGGCTAAAATGAAAGGAAATTTACAACACAGGTCATTGTCCAACACCACAGAGCTGTACAGCCACACACAACCACTTTCTGGTTGGCCAGGGCTCAATCAAGGCCCCAGACCACTCGTACAGCTCACCACTGTGCTTTAAAAAAGCAGACCACTTTACTCTGGTTGACTGTGACAGTGAAATTTGATGGTGCATTCATTAAGCTTTGTGTTTGCGTGAAAAAATCAAACTTCCTGTCTTGGGCGATAAGACCGGCTTTCGCAGATCCAATCACATACACAGATGTAGAATATATTATATCATACTGCATATTAGGGATCATGGAGATTTGGCAAAAAAATTAGAATAACACCATCCTGGCACCTTAGCAGTATTCGTTAGGTATAACCAAGCCCAAAAGTGCCGTAAGTACAATCCTTCCAATAAATTGAAACTTAAAAGAATTTTCTGCATGCCCACCTGCCTGCCTGGCTGGCCGCCTACCCACCAGCCTGCCTCAATGTCCAGCTGCTATTCTTGTGAGAAATAATGTATATTTAAATTGTATTTTCAATTAATAGTAAAAGTGCTGCATACAGTTGCAACAACTAGTGTAGCCTAGTAACCTGAAACCAACCTAGTAAACATTTTCTACCAATTTGTTAGAGAAGTGGTTACAAAGTATACATTCCAGCAAGATGACCTTCCTACAGATCAACAGGGGTCTGACTTTAAAGTGTGGCATATACAGCAGAAGGCGTACAGTAGCCTATCCAGCAGGTAGCAGCAGCCAAGCAAGTAAACATTCTGCCACCATATAATGCACTGACCTAAACTACTGTCTGCTACACAACATGTACACTACAGGAAATATGATACTTGAAAAAGCAGACAGAAAATATAGTGCATGCATGAGCACACATATGAGCCAGTGGGCATAGAATTACAATAATTATTATATTTTATCACTTCAAACACTGTCAAGTCTTCTTTGTCAGGTAAATCATAAAATGTAACACATTATGGTGTAGAATATGTGTATGATCTACATACTAAGTTTTAACAGGAGCGTATCGAATTCTATGGACAAGGGAGCGTGTAACTTCGTACACTACCAAAATTCAAACATGGCGTCCACTGTTACTATGTACATCATTGGTTACATACAATAGGGACGTGCACAATGAACCATCACTTCATCGTATTCTATGAAGGCAGCCAAGCTGGCTTTGATAGGCAGCTGTCAAGTTGAAGAATAACTTTATAATGGTCCAGTAATTTCATGTGAATACAGAAAGGCTACCCTGTTATGCCTGCACTAGTATTCTTCCATCATGCCATCAACTTTGTTTTCCATAGCTTCATTTCAATGATGCCTGTAACACGGCATATATGCGTTTCTGTGTAATGTCCTAATAAGGAATTTTATAAGTTACTTTTTATAGCACACGACAGCCATGTTTGAATTTTATTGTTTACAGAGTTACGTACATGCTCCCTTGTCCATAGGATTCAACATGCTCCTGGTTTTAACTTTGGCTGAAAATCACAACAGATGCTTATTAAGGATTTTGGTGTTTGATATGTAGCAAAAATTTGTACTCGAGTACTACTAAAAATTTCATGATCCATCATTTGTCAGTTCAAGTGATGCATCATCTTCAAGGAGTGACATGTCATAACGGCTGGAGAGTTTCAATAATGATCAACTTTACTTGTCAATAACATTTACATAGACATTTTAAAGTAATAAAATGTATTATCGCTGTTACTTGAAAAGTATCAACTGCTTATGGTCAAATATGTCACAGGTATAGCTACAAGTGAGGGGCAAGTAATGACATGAATTTTGTATAGCTACGTCACCTCTGCAATTATTTCAGAAAGATGGAATATTGCCTGAAACTGCACATTTGTGACCGAATTTTGGAAAATCACCCTTATGGTCACACCTGAAATAATTAGAAATTTTGAAACCAGAATGGTGCTGTACTTAATAGCAAGAGTTCATAATTATGAACTCTTGTTAATAACAAAACACTTCTCATAACATTTAACTTGTAATTCAAGGTATCTAGCTATGGTTTCTTAAATGAGTAGGAATTGAACTTATAATGCTGTGTATCAGGACTAATTTAATGTGTCAATTGCAAATGTACCTGTAAGGGTGATTTTCCAAAATTTGGTCACATTTGGAAGATGAAAGTTGAACAGATGTAATGGGAGTTTAAAATCACAGATTTTCTGATTAGCTAAATCACTGAGACAGATGAACTAAGAAAATATGGGTGCGCATCTTTCTGGCTCATAGACGATTATGGATTTATAGCTAGCACTCTGTTGCAAGTCACTGTAGTTAGTAGTTGTGCTATGTACACTAGAGAGCACTTTGTACTATTTACATAACAGGTTTACAAGTAATAGTAACTACATAAACTCATCCAAGATGTACTCTTATTAAAGCTCATGCAGACATTGTTTTAAACAGCATATCCAGTGTATCAATTTTTTACCAAAGATTTACTGCCTGGGGATCCGAGGGGTTCAAATGAATTCCCCATCACTAGAGTCAACTATCGATTAATGGACAATACGATGTTTGGACAGCTCCTAGAAAACCTGCAGCTTAGGTTATGGTACCAAAAGGTAGGCTACACTAAGCAGTTATTATCCTCCAATAATCAGCTATGCATGATTAATAGCTTGCGAGCTACAGCTTGTTCCGATAAATTCTACGTTCAGACAAAGCTATCAGTTTTCGGACTTTGATTTTTACTACCAGTAAACAATGTTCAATTTATTTCAAATTTGTATACAATATACATGTATTCATTAGCTAGCAAAGGCCAAAAAATGGTTTCATTATCTTTAGCATAGAGGGAGTAGCAGCCTCACAATTTTTAGCGGTAAATTCGGACGCATTTTATTATTAATTTAGCCATGCCCACCAGTAAAATTAATGCTTTTGCATCAATTGCACCAGCGCTAAAGCACAGAAGCAGGTAAATAAATATCTTTCAAGAGTAGAGGTGTGCTTTTATAGTTCATATTCAGGATATTTCCGTTGGTACGCTGCATTTTGCACGGAAGGTGGAAAAATGAAGTCACAAGAAATTGCCTCCTAGCCACCCAGAAATGTTAGCCTTGGTGTCCAATCACAAAAACCATCTTGGAAATTGAAAGGCGTTTCTTTCTCTACCTTATATGGATGCCCAAAAATGCACGTAAATGCCACTTTATGCACCCATATAAGGTAGAGAAAGAAACGCCTTTCAATTTTCAGGACGGATTTTGTGATTGGGCACCAAGACTAACATTTATGGGTGGTTAGGAGGTAATTTCTCGTAACTTCATTTTTCCACCTTGCATGCATCTCCTTCATTTAGGAGCCAAAATGCAGCGTGCCAACGGAAATATCCTGAATATGAACTTTAAAAGCGCACTTCTACTCTTGAAAGATATTTATTTACCTGCTTCTGTGCTTTAGCGCTGGTGCAATTGATGCAAAAGCATTAACTTTACTGGTGGGCATGGCTAAATTAATAATAAAATGCATCCGAATTTATCGCTAAAAATTGTGAGGCTGCTACTCTCTCTATGCTAAAGAAAATGAAACCATTTTTTGACCATTGCTAGCTAATGAATACAGGTATATTGTATACAGATTTGAAATAAATTGGACATTGTTTACTGGTAGTAAAAATCAAAGTCCGAACGTATTTATTATTTATTGATTAGCAAAACCCATCTAGGGTATAACGCTAATGTACCAAAAAAAGGTGATTAACTAGCTATAACTAGATAAATAATCTTTTAAAAATCTAGATTACAATTATTTAAATTCTCAATATTCAAGTTATTCTAGTCAGGGATTGTCCTTGGCAGAAATGAATAGATATCGGTTCGTTCTGGCATACTGTTGCATAAACTTTTGATTGTGGTTAGCCCTGGTAGTTGTTAAGGGGGATGGCACTGGCAAATACTGGGTAGGAATATGTATCAACTTGTTTACGAACTTAAATAGCAGAATTAAACGTGAATGTCTTCTACGATTCTCAAGTGATGGCCATTTCAACGTCATTAGCATGTCAGTTATACTGTCTCTGTGGTTCCTCCTCCAAGATTTGTTAATACAAACCGCACAGCACGATGTTGTAGCATTTCTAGCTTATGGATGGATGTTTGCTGGTATGGATCCCATATAGCAGAACAATACTCAATAGTTGGTAAAACAATCTGTTTATAAGCACGCTCTTTTAAGTGAGGTGGACGTTTCTATGTAGAAATCCTAGTAGTCGATTTGCTTTGTTGCAAATCGAGTTAATGTGAGGGGTCCATGATAACTTGCTATCTAATAGCACTCCCAGATAGTGATGTTTTTCGACAACTTGTAGAGGGATTCTGTACATTGTATATACCATAGATTATATAATCTATGGTATATGTAAAATTACTAGTAGAGTGTAGAGTAGATACTTGTAGGATGCAGCACTTTTTGATATTGAACTTCATCTGCCAAACATCAGCCCATGTTGTTAACTTGTCAGTAGAATTTATCGGACCGAGCATACTATTGCTTACAACTTTCTAGTCATTAATCATGCATAGCTGATTATTGGAGGATAATAGCTGCTTAATGTAGCCTATACCGTTTGGTACAATAACCTAAGCTTTTTTTTTTTTTTTTTTTTTTTAGCTGCAGGATTTTTAGGAAGTGAGTGGCAGCTGTTCGAACATCGTACTGTCCATAAATCGATACTTGACTCTAGGTTAGCAGCGTTAGAACTGCAACTAGCGCCACCCTCGGGTGATTACAAGGAATCAGCAGCAGTGCTGATCAACAGTGACACAAAATGGACGTAAATTTTAATACATACTTGTTAGTAGCTACAGCAGGACTGAAATAACAACGACGTCAAGTAGTAAAAGCAGGCTCCACCCTCAGTCTCTGCCTTCGTTATCTGAGTGAATTTATTAGAATCGCGCGTGTACGTTTCGGGTTGAAGCGAGCGACATGCAGTGAGATGTGAACAGCTCAATGATGAAGTAAGTCTGTTAGTTTTACTGTATATGATTTCAAATTGGCAGGGGTGGCACCAAAAGGCTAGGCCTGCACATCGGTGCTTCCCCAAATACACACAGATCACACACAATTAAGTACATAAATGTTGCAACAGGATGCAAAAACACAGAACACATACAAAACTCTGGAAAGCACATCACATATACAATAGGATTGGCAATGAAAAAATCGACCCTCTTTAGATTAACTTGTAACTCAGGGGATGGAGCCTACCAATGTCAAGTTTTAAATGGTGGGTTCGGTAGTGACCAAATGCCTTCCGTTTGGGATATAGCCGTGTCATAAATTTTAACGGATTTCGGCTCATTTCCATAAAAATGGGCAGGAACATCTAGAATGTTGTCCATTGCTGTTTTGGGTTATTGAGTGCAGAGGTGCTCTACACAATACACTTGCTTAAAAGGTGATTTGCTGTAATTCAATTTTCGCTAAAAACGACACTTGACGGGTTTGCAATGATAAATCAACCCACTGAAACTCACTTGACGAAGTCCAAGGTTGGTTTACTAACTCCCAGGCACGTTTTTGGACCTTATTGCATGGAGATTTACAATGTTTACGTGCCAACGCAAACTGATGCCCTTGCTCATGCTATGCTAGAAACTCGCAGCATGCGCATATGTTTCACCAAGAATACTCATCCGTTTTTGATAGTATAGTGACCACCATGTAATGCACCATACTGAAGTGCTCTAAACATGCCCATTTTTATTTAAAAACCTGAAAAATCGCGGAAAATTGAAGTGTGTGCTACAGAAACATCAAGGGGAATTACCGCATTATTACCCTACGGCTTTGATGTAGACTTGGGTAGGATTGATCATCCAGAGTTGGAGGAGAAACTATAGAGGTTGATTTTTTCATTGCCAAACCTATATACAAGTACAAAACTGAAAAGTAATGGAATGATTACACAGTATCAAAAAGTGGCAATGTTTTACAGCTGATAATAATCTACAATATACGTAGCTAGTAGTCAGTCAGGCTTATTAAGGTCAGGTGACACTAGACTACCAACTTGACAAGTATAATTATTCTAGTCCATTTATAGGTGTTTATACTACTGGGTAGTGTTGTTATAGTGAGGTTGTGAGTTAGTCTGGCAGTGCCCACCCCTTCGCATAAAGAGGAAGGGTATGGTCACTCTAGCGTTACGGAGTTGTAACAAATGGAATGCAATTAAACAATGATGTCACAATAGTGGCAGTAAGAATGGCACGTATAACAGCCACACAAAGTAAGCGGTTTGCGAGACAAATTATAATGAAAGGCATACTAACATAACCCATTAGGCAGCTTTACAATTACATCAATTCTAACTACAAGGCTCTTTTACTACCTCCATCTTTTGTTCTTTTATAAAGAACATCCTATTGGTGACTACAACCAGCCTCAATCATATCACATCTGTACAAAATTTTCTGACAAACTCTTCCGGTATCTATGGTAGTTCCAAAACAAACGTCACAAATATTCAGTAATTACCAACAACACAACTATCTGATTGGTGTTATCTGTTTTTGGTAACGCGGTACAAATTTTAAATGCTAGAGTGACCAGACCCTTACTCTATGTGAGGGGCAGGTGGCGCCAGACTAGGTAATGGTTGTCATGTTATTATATGCAACATTAGAATTTGTGTTTGGTGGAACTGGTTGATTGAAACAATGTATTTTTTACCTTTCTGTATTAATTACACTGTTGTACAAAAACACAAATCAAATGTACGATGGTTATGAACACATCATTTGTAACTAATCCCCAGTACAAGCTAAACAGGGGAATATAGGGGGATTAACCTATGGAATATCCCTCAGGCTGGTGTGGGGAATTTACTGCAATCTTGTCATTTTGTACCTATAGGCTATGTTATTGTGTCATTTTACAGGTAGCCATATATTCCAACAAGAAGCTTCTAGTGAAGCATTTGCTTCATGATCATTAGTAATCTAATCTCCTCCACTTAAGGTCACTCCAATTGGTATGCTGGTTTGTGGTCCCCAAAATATCAATAATCACTTAATTAGTTATTATTGTTATTAATATGACTTTGTTGCTTGTTACACATGCACATACTCTACAACAGTTTGTATGAACCTTGTATACAATGTGCCAGTTGAATAGCACATGAGCTTGGAGAATTTATCAGTTTTGAATGTCAAAAGTAGCTGCAAGTGTTCTAGTGGTACCTGATAGCAATGGTTAAGGACAGGAATCACTTCTTCTTACAGCCGAGTGTCATTCCATTGCAGTACAAAGTTTACAATTCACTGCAGTATGAATACACACATGTGTCTAAGTTGAACAATTTTTGCAAGGTTCATGCAAAGTGCTGTAGTTAATGTCTGTCCTGCTTATTGGCACATGTTGTATTGTTTTCTGTTAAGTGTTGTTGTTGTTAATTGTAAGTGACAACCTTAGCATATGGCTCTTTGGCTTTGTTTTTAGAAGTCATTTAGTTTCTATTTCATGATTGGTGTCTAATGTGTCTGTTAGTGTATATTATAGTCATGTGGGTGTATCCAGTAGAGCTTTAATATATTGTGATTTTAACAGTGTAATAATAGTAATACTAATAATGACATAATGACGAAATTCACCTGCCTGCATGCCCCTTTCATAGTGAACAGGACCAGAAACCAGTATACCAATTGGAGTGGCCTAATCTCTACTCTGCTCATACTAGGGGCTTAGCACTGATTACAGCTACAGCACATTGTGGAAAAAAAGAAGGGCCTTGAATTGCTCTGTAAAATACCACTCCAATTATTGTTGTCATGTTACCATAGTGACAACTTATTCACTTTTGAATATCTGATTATATGTGCACCGATATTGATATTGGTATGGGTATCGGCACTGATATTGCAATATTGGCATTGGTGAAAAGTTGACTTTTTAGCAGATATTACACATAAGTGTTATAATTGTCCAAGTCATGCGTAGATGACTTGGTAGCTCAATGGTTTAAGGGTGAGTCCCAAGTTGGACGGTTTTCATGATGGCCAGGGTTCAAATCCTGAGTTGTTACACTTTTTTTAATACACCTTTTATCATCACCTTTTCACTAGAGATGTCACAATAGTCATGACATATGACATGTCGTGACATATGACATGTCGTGACATATGACATGT
The DNA here is from genome assembly GCF_963678975.1 of Dysidea avara. Lineage (NCBI taxonomy): Eukaryota > Metazoa > Porifera > Demospongiae > Dictyoceratida > Dysideidae > Dysidea > Dysidea avara. Next base: position 49,255,738 of record NC_089275.1, on the reverse strand, counting down.
CGTGACATAAACCTCTGTGACATGTGACATAAAAAATTGCTATGTCGTGGTATCCCTACTTTTCACAATTCTGTGTTTTTTTCTTTACACAGGTGTTAGTGGTCACCTTTAAGCTTTTTGCCACATTTTTAAAAACATTTATTGTAGTGTCCATACTGAAAACTGATCTAATGTGTTCTCCATATTTTCTAAGACTGTGTCCAATTTATTAGTTGTTTCATGAGCCTGACCGATTCACTGTTTTATAATTAGTAGTTTAAAATCATAGGTAAAAAAACAGCTTCTTCACTACACAACTCTTATAACGAGTTTATAATCATACCAGTACTATCATACTGTATTATAGGGATCACGAGGGTTTGGGCTTTCCTTCCCAATCTAGGATCCTGGTGGGGTGGTTGTCTACTATTTGTCTAGTAGCACTTCAGGGGTTTTGTTACTTGAGAAGATTACAGGGTAGTTGTACAGTAACAATTCTTCTTGTTATAGGAAGTTGTCAGTACCAAGAGTTTATAATGTGTACCCTGTAGAAGGGTGTATTGTGAAGTTATGACATTGAGTTTGTCCATTTTTCTTTGTATAATTAATGATGTCATTTGTTGAACATGATATCAATTGAACGTGTGCCTAACAACGTTGCTAGCAACCAACAGTTCTCATTGTTTATCACTGAATTACAATCATTTCTTCATGGGTTCAGACTACTTTGTAGACATTTCTTGCTAGACCATTCATGAGTACGGCTATCCTGAGCGTTGCAAGTGTGTAATGGTGCTCATAATTCTTGCACTTTATGGCTGTTTGTATGGTCATAACTTCATGATACGCCCTTCTACAGGGGTATATGAGAGTTGGATACTCTCCTCAGTATATATATTATGAACTCTTGATACTACTAAATCGGTAGCTAAGGACAACTATAAAGTGTTACTAAGAAGGTGATGGGTGAACTGTTCATAGTTTATCGTGTTTAGCTAGTGATGTTTTCTTAATCAAAACACCTCCACGCAATCATCTATTCAGTCAACTGTCCATAATGTGTGTATCAAGTGAGAAATTCATCTCAACTTAGGTGTGATGTTGATCCATACAACATAGCTACAGTAATACAGCCTTTTGTCAGGTATGTACTAGTCCTGCCATGGTCGATTATGCTCAAATTTCTATCTATTATGCTTTTGAGCAGTGCTCAAAAATATAGCCTATTATGCTTGAAAACTGATTGTTTTCTTAAAATAGCTACAATGGTGACTGCTGTATTAGAGAATAAGTGACTGTTCTATTAGAGTATCTCTATCTGATTTTAGCAAAGAGTGAACGACTAGCCAAGAAACAGCTAATTTAGTTATATTACATGTTTTTCAAATGTGATATCCAGTAGCTAGTAAGAAGTGTTCATATTTTAAGGTTTTTTCTGACGTGCGCATTGTGCATTTTAATTGCATTTCAAATATCATCCTATTACTATGCTTGATGCTTTTGGTTACTTATTATGATTTAAATTATGCCGGCATAATCGGCTGGTACCCCAGGGGAGGCTTTACTTACCCTAGACTCCTCAGTAGCGTACAAGTTTTCTGAATGACTGGTGAGTCTTACTTGATGTGTGTTCACTATGTACTATCTTCTGACCTTGTTCCATAGTTACGAGGAGTATTTTGTTAGTTGCTAAGTTAACACAAAGGATTTCTATTGTCTACCACTACTAATGGTTTTCCATTTAATGTCATCTGTCCCTTATCATGATAATTGTACTGGACACATACTACACTGCATGTTCATGATGTTCTTGCTACTTGTAGAATACAATTACAGTGCTGCCTCGATTATCCAAACACTTGGTTATTCGAGCCGTAAAAATGACTGCTCTATTAGAGTATGATGTATTTCTGTTAGAACATTTGAACAGGGCCTGTATATAAATGAATGGGCTTTGATTATCTGAACATGTCTTGGTCCCAGTGGGGTCGGATAATCGAGGGAAATACTAGTACTAGTACATGTTCAGTGGTGGGTAATCTGTTGTAATCTTATAATAACGCTAGTAATTAGGATACCTTAAGAATTAGGAGACTTGTCGATGGTCCCATTTGTATTAGTGTACACACATTTAGACCCCTGAAATAAGGACACCTCACTAATAAGGACACCTTGATAATCAGGACACTTGTCCATGACTACAGTTAATTGTCACTGATGTTATTTTGTTTCTTCTCTGTTAGTTACTGAATTCCCAGCCACATTGGTGACAACACCAAATACTCAGATCAAACCTCGTGGTAATGAAGAGGGACAGAAGTACTGGCACCTCTTCAAACATGTTGATGTGGATGATCCTGTCATGTCACCATTACTGAGCAAGAAACTAGTCACAGAAGTGTTCTTCCCCAGAATATTGTATACTAAGGTGAACTTGCGTGATGTGTGTGTTGTGTTGTTACTGTTTTGTCCACTTGTAGAAAGTGCTACAGATGTTGTGGATGACTTGTTCAAGACATTATTCAGTGTTGACCATGTACCATCCACACCTTGTGTACATTCCAGACAGTTTGTCTTTCCTAATGGAAACATCCCTCCACCACAGAGTGAGTTGTCAACCATCATGACAGTCCAGTAACTACAGTGAAACCTTAATAATATGTATATTTATAAATTATTAAAATTTAAATTTGTGAGACAAGCCGTGACTTATACGCTTGCTTCATTTCAGCCTAGTACACAACATTACAAATGAAATGAAGGACACCACAAGAAGGACATACCTCTGCAGTCAATGTATAGGGAAGCCATCATGGGGTGCTACACCTTGTGCTGTCAGCAAAGATAAATGGGGCACAAAGAAAGGAAGACACAGGTAAGTCCATGAAGTATGCATTGTATGTACTGCAGTATGCCAAAAGGCACATGTCAGGCTAAAGTGATGTCTTACTTAAGCCTGTATGTAGCCTTAGCCATTATCAGAGTCTCATGTAGATAGACCACTCCCCCACACATAAAGAAACCCACGCACATACAAAAGAAAGGTGTGATCAGGCCAGACTTGTTAACTTTGCCCAGCTATGTACAAATGTTCTAATAGTTATTGTGTGTCATTAAATGTAATTTGGAGGTCACATGCAGTAATTATAGTTAGAAGTTTAAAATGAATCAATTTGATTGGTTGAAATCTTATTCACATGATTTCGTTTGTTATTGCTGTCGTGTAAGAACCCTTGTATCAGCTATGGAATAACAAGTTACCACTTAATTTAGCAAACTCAATGACTATAACTTGTATTTACATGGTTACTACAACATGCACTGTGTGGCTTGTATGTACTTCATGACAGGGCGTATCCAGACTTATGGATAAGGGGATCAAAATGATCTGAGGCACTACATTGTCTGGTTTGGTAAGATGAGACCCAAAAAAAGGTCACAGACAATAGCTGCCCACCTCGCCTACTACGCATTTATAGCTGATTGGAAGTACATCAAAATCCTTACATAGCTTGCTACACACTGCTCTAATACTGTGACTGCTTTATTAGAGTATCTTGATCTTGGCATACTAAAAATTTTTTGGAGGGGAGGTCAAGAGCCCCCTTTGACCCCTCCCCCCGTATCGATATGATGAGTACTAGTGGTAGTCATATAATAGAGATTATGTCAAGAGAGAGAATTACACACAATCCTAAGATGAACAGACAGTACCAAGTAGACAGGTTCACCTGCATATTTTAATTCAATGTAGCAATAGCTACAACTAGTTGCCCAAATATGTGCTAAAAAACAAAAAAAATAGAGTCCAGTAGTCTAGTCCAGTGATTGTATGCAACTACAAAAACCTATCCAGTGTGCTAGTCTGTTAATGCAGCAATTTGTGTATTCATGTAGTGTGTTTATATTTTGGTAACACATACAGGCTGATATAACAAGTAATCCATATCTCTTCTTAACTACCCTAGCTGCTTCTATTCTCCTATTACATGTACAATCAACACTACATGGTAGGGATAATGGACTATCTTATTAGCTGTGTGCATTGAGACTTAACACAAGATGTGTAGTGATATACTTGCAAGCTCATGACCACTAGGAGTTCACAAGAGGTGCTACCAGGACAAATTTAAATGTTATGCAAAGCACACACTTGGTACGCATGTGGAGCATGCTCTATCTGAAGCATGCCTCCACATTGCAGATAACAATTTGACGGTAACTCAGTGCACGTGGTGAAGACAGCTGTCATCATCAGCCTTTATCTGTGGTATGGTTTTAACTTTGAAGTCGAATTTCAAGGGGTCTATTGTTACAAGTCAGACCTCAAATCTGAAACATGTTATTCTAAAATTCTACCAAAATGCAACTGTGGCCAGCAATACAATCTGTGTGCTCAAAAATTCAAAAGGCTCTATTGTTTTCAGAATGATCTGTCAAAAGCATTATCATGGTACAGTGAACAGAATACATTTCAAATTTGTAGACACACATAATAGTTAGTTAGATGCTGTAGCTAGAGCACAAAAAATGATGTGAGAAAGTTATGGTAAATTGAATGACTACATTTTTACGATCACGAATAAATTTTAGTGACCTGCAATGTAAATTTTAATGTCAAAATTTTCACTGGTACCTAGCAAAGGCTAGTATAGTTGAAAAGAATTATGACCCCTGGTAGCGTGGTATGCCTGCATGTATTATACTGTATACAATGATTGTTTTGAATGTAATGTAAATTGTGTGTATGGACCAGGTAAATTGACTATGGTGCAATGGGATATATATCTATAGTTCCTTAACCTATTATATACAACGAGGCTTCTTGGATCCCACAAGCCAATGGTAACACTGGAAAACATGTTTAAGTACATACATTTTGCACTTCCCCATCATAGTAGCTGACAAGTACAAGTGGGCTGGTCCCTCTGGGCCAAGTTTGTTTGTGGGGTCAATCAACGAGTGGTAATGTCTTGGTAAGGCTGCTACCATGACTAGACCAAAAATCTTAGCAACTACCCTGCCACATCCAGCACATCATCCACTGCACAACACCATATATCATTTATACTTCCATTGCAGACAAACAAAACTACAAATATATACAGAAAATTCAAAACTACAAAATGCCTCATGCTATGGTACTTGGCAGTACAATAATATGTCAATATTGATATTCTTTAGAGAGAGTTCTATTACAGTACTTTAATGTAGCACCGTTTAAGCTTTACTCCTAAAATAATTTATGGGGAAAATCAACAAGCTGCTACAATTTAGTGCTGGCTGCATGTGACACTGCAGAACTCTGATTCTACAAGACTCTACTATTTCAGTATTATTTATTATTAGCTCAAATCTGACATCACCAGCTGGTCCAGAAGGTTGGCCAGTGCTAGCAGAGAAGGTAGCAGACTTGTGCAGTTTGCCTTAAACAATACCTAGAGACAGATAGCTAAGTAACCCATGAGCAGCTATTATAAAGTAAGTACTAAAATATAGCTACTCATGAATGGTTGAGTGGAATTAGCAAACAGATGAATTTCACGAGTCACCAAATGAAATATCCTGTCCTGGGAGGAGAGACTGCACTGATAATCTTGACAGAGCTCACACTTTAGTATAGTTATAAGCTGCCACTCAGTGATTTTCAAATTCCTCTAACTACTAAGGTACTGAGCACTGTGCTCAAACACATGAAACTTGAAGTGCTCAAAATTATAGTTAGCTCCAATCTAAAGCTTTTTAAAAATTCATAGTGCACACCAGGTGTCAACGTTCTTAAATTGTGACAGTATTTAATTTTGCATGCCTTTTTGATCTGATAAAAACCAGCAGCTGATGGCTGTTATTATAGCTAGGTAGCCATACTGGCTCAGTATGTAGGTATTCAGTTAGCTAGCAGTAAGCAATCGCGTAATTTCATTGTACATTGGTTTACCCACTTCAGATCAGGTGTCAGTGACATACAATTGTCAGCTAACTGATAATAGCTGACTCTAGCTATACTGAACTCATTTTTGTAGCCTAAAAACCAGCTAGTCAAACTAGGCACTACATTTATATGTGTAAAACACCACACTACAACAGTTATAACTGCTGGAAGATGAAACATTAAAAGCTATAACGATCATGCCGCCATTTTTATCACGCTGATGACGCCATTCTATTTAAAGCACATTTTACGCTGGCGAAAAGAGCGGCATTAATAAGAAAACAAGCAAATGCGCATGCTCAGTGTGTAAAGTCAAGATGGCGGACGGCGTGGCGCAGCAGTCGACCCCGACGAACAGTTTGCTGAACATCAAATGGAAGAAAATTGTTTCGACAAGTGGTCCCGCCCCTCGGGCTCGGCACGGTCATAAGGCGGTAGCCATTAAAGAACTGATAATTATATTCGGAGGTGGTAACGATGGAATTGTGGATGAACTACACGTCTTGAACACAGGTACGGCGCTTAGTATTTGCACGTGATGCTGCTTTTAAACAAGAAGGTTTATTAGAACACGGCCTAGCAAGTAGTTTAGCAGCGTGTGGTGTGTGCTAGGCGTGTCTATGTTATGAGCAGCTGGTTTGTGGTGGTCGGGAAAGAAAGGGAAGCCGTTCAACATGTTAACCAGATGCCGCTGAGGCTAGTTGGGCGGGACTTGGTTGTAGAGTATAATCTTAGTGTATTTTACCTCTATAATGTGGCCACTTTATAGTAATCCCCTTCAATATACACTTGATGCCTGATACATTGCTTTGCTCAAAAATTTTTTTTTGCCAGGTGGAACTATATCTGCATAATGAACATTGTACAGTTAACCTCTTAAAGAACACTACATTTTAGTGTATAGGACACCATACTTTTTAATGGATGATGTTTGTGCTTATCACTAAATTCAGATATCCACACCTCTGTGTAACGTTGATATAATCATGTATTGTATTATTACTCATAGCCACAGGACAGTGGTTTGCCCCTCAAGTTAGAGGGGAGAAGCCAAGTGGTTGTGCAGCATTTGGTTTTATCTGTGATGGAGTGAGGTTATTGATATTTGGAGGAATGGTGGAATATGGGAGGTACTCTAGTGAGGTGAGACTCTGTGTGTGTGTGTGCTTGTTTGTTTGTTTGTTTGTTTGTTTGTGTAGAGAGTGTGTGTGTATGTAGTGTGTACGTGCGTGTGTGTGTGTGTGTGTCCTAGGATTGAAATAGAGTGATGTCAAATATACAATATGATATATAAGTTTCTATAAGAAAACATGTTTCTTCTAAAGATACATTTCCTCTGGATTGAGTACACATAGGATAATGACAATATGGTGATGGTGATAGACACTATCATTTGAGCAAAAATTCAATGTGGTCTGGTGGCACTCCCAACTATTTTTGTCTGTGAATGACTTAAATCTCATAAATCTAATCAGACCATTACTACATCAGAGCTCATGTAGGTATACTGCTATCCAGATAGACGAATCAGTTACTCAGGAAGAAGCAATAATAACTGGTGATGATGTACACATAAAGTGATTTACACTTCCACCATAATCCACAATACATTTGTTCAGTATTGTGAGGTGTCAAACAATCAAGTGTTTATTGAACTGTTTTTGTCAGTGTTTATGTGGTCTGTTTTAAATCTTTGTTTTAAGGTCAACAAGAACCTGTTCCGTATGTGACTGGTATGCCTTGTGTTATAGCTGGATACTTTACCATTGAACAGTTCTAATTGTATTATCCCTTAAGCTACTATAATGCCATCATCATAATCATAGAATTGTCAGATGTTGATGGTGAATAAAAATTTTTGTAGTTATGTATTTGAAGTTCAGTTTTGGTGTTTTTATTATTAATTTTAATTCTCTCATTTTAGTTGTATGAGTTACTAGCTAGCAGGTGGGAGTGGAGAAGGTTAACTCCTCTAGGGGAACCCCCCTGTCCAAGATTGGGGCACACTTTCAATCTGGTTGGCCAGAAAGCAGTGATATTTGGTGGACTAGCTAATGGCTCCAGTGATCCTAAAATAAATATCCCAAAGTGAGTATTGTGGACTGGGCTGTGTGGCTTTTGGCTAGATTGTAAGTTGTCTGGTCACCAGCCACACATGCACACACACACACACACACACACACACACACACACACACACACACACACACACACACACACACACACACACACACACACACACACACACACACACACACACACACACACACACACACACACACACATTGGTGGTAATATAAATCACAGACTTCAACAGCCATATGCATCCATGATTTGAACTTATTTATGAGTTTGTTGGTTATAGTGGTGGTATCTTGGTTACGGATAAGACACACTTGGTATAGTCCCCAACTACAAGAGTGCACAGCAACAGATTCAGGTAGTGGGTGTGTTACACAGACCAAAGGGCATCACCTTGAACTCATAACCCATATTATGGTGTACAGGAGGCTGTTCTATGCAGATCACTTTAATAGAACTCCACTTGCCATTTACCACTTGTTAAACCACTTTAATCATGTAACATGTTAAGAGTGTTGGTGATTTGTGATAGTGGGTTTAGCTTCCAGTAGTCAACGCAAAAATGAGTGCTACCATCCTTTTTCTGTACTAGGACAATGGCTGCATGATGGCTGGATAACATGTAGCTGACTTCCTGTTTCTTAGTTGGTGAGATGTACCACACCAATTGTCTGATAGGAGGTCCAGTCCCTGTATTGATGTTGTGCTGCAACATGTATGTACAGTAAGTCCCAAAGGACCAGCAGAAATATCTGCAAAGTTAGCAATAGCTGGGGAAAAAATCATTTATTGTCAAAATCATTTGTTTCACCTTCAGATAAGTTTTCTTGGGACTGCTGAGCCATTTTTTTTGCAGGAATTACAGGTGTGGCTGGACCCAGTTTACCAGTAGCTGCTACACAAGCAGTGTTTACCAAATGCACCTCCGCAGTTGCTGCATTGCGGTGTAGGGTAATAGGTTGGTTTGGGATCGAGTACTTAAACAATTGCTTTACTATCAGACGGGCACTCTGGTAACTAGTACTAATGATTTGCTACCTTCTGTTCCTTCTAACAAGTAAGTGTCTCCATTGTTAACAGATCCCTGAACAGTAACTATGATTTCTATTTCACTTCTCACTGGGATACACATAGTGTGTGAGACACAAATGCTAGCACACTCACCCTTGACTGTGGTTGAGCAGGTGTTTCGTTGGACGAAGTCCATTCCCAATATACCCTTGCATAGAAGAGATTCAACAACTAGCACAGTTAGTATTTTGCAAAGCAGAAATAGAGCTTACAGTTGCTGTTGACTGTGAGTGGTGCATCATCCACTTGATTTGATTTGATTTATAATTTAAACTCAAACCAGTCGGCATAGCTGTTCTTCCCTGGCCGAGCAAACATACATACATACACTTACAAACACACAACTGAACACAAATACTGCATACACTCAAACTGGGCTTGTCCCATCTCACTTCTCTAGTTGTTCTAATGTGTTCCTACATTGCTTCCACGTGTCCAGCCAAAGGAAGATCACTGCAGAGTCAGTGTCGAGCAGAAATTTTACTTCTTTCCCCATTCACCTTCACCAGCACTGTGTGACCTTTTGTAAATTTCTAGGTAAGATGTGTCAATAATAAGGTAGGGATGAGCCTTATTGTTACCCGCTATACAAATGGCTCTCTTCATATAAGATTTTAGACTCTGGTTGAACATTGTCATCAACCTCATGAGATTGGCTCACTTCTTGCGAGGTTGCTCATTCCCTGTTGAAATGGTAACAATCCCTGGTAATGTGTCCAGGTCTATTACAGTACATCGCCAGCAAACTATTTGGCATTGTTGGTTTTGCTTAGAAACATATGGTCTCTGCTTATTCTTAGGCTCCTTTTCTTTTTAAAGCCAATCTTCAGCTTTATCATCTGGTCCAGTAGCTGTTTCATCATTTTAGCAGTTGCATCATGGCCAGCAACAGATACCTGGTCTGTCTCAGTAACTAATTTGGTAGTGGATCCATTTAAATTCGTGGTTGGCTCCTCCTACAGTATTGAGAGAAAATTGCGAACCCTTGTTCCTGACCTCTTTTGGGTATAATTCATGGTACCACGGTTGTCGAGCTTGTGCATTAATTGGATTCCTCACTGGTGCATACAAATGCACACACACTCACTCACTACTAACACAAGAGTCAATACACACACTCTTACTCACTCACTCACTAACTCACTCACTCACTCACTCACTCACTCACTCACTCACTCACTCACTCACTCACTCACTCACTATACTAACACGAGTCACATACTGTGTCTCATCCTCCTACAGATACCTCAATGACATATTCACACTGGAGATCAGGGAGGGTACCTCATTACAGTGGGTATCACCTACCATTGAGGGACCATGTCCATCACCACGAGAGAGTCACTCTGCTGTTACCATGGGCAACAAGTTAGTAGTATATGGTGGAATGAATGGTCATCGTCTTGGAGACCTGTGGATCCTGAATGTCGGTATGTGATGTGATGATTACCATGGCAACTGAATAATGTATTGGCATTTCAGATGTTATGCAGTGGAGCATGCCCACACTAACAGGGATTTCTCCATTACCACGGAGCTTGCACACGGCGTGTATGATAAAGAACAAGTGAGTTGATAGATTTTTCACATGGTGTTACTGTAATCACATGACCTGCCACAGGATGTACATATTTGGAGGTTGGGTACCAGTCAATCCTGAAGCTGCTGACTCTGGACCAAATACAGAAACAGAATGGAAGTGTACTAACAGTCTAGCCTGTCTCAACCTGGGTAGGTGTTTACTGATGTAGGGTTGCACCAGTAACCAAATTAGCTGATTAATGCTCAACCTCGTTATTATTAAATGGCTCACAAGCACATTGATATACAGCTCATTCTAGGCTTACAAGTTAGGTGTATACCACAAGTATTAGTTACTTGTGGTAACCAAATTTTGTGTATAGCAGTTGAGACTAGTAGCTGACACTACTAAAACCACCCAGTTTACTATAGGCATCACTTGTATAGTCACTCAGACTAACTTGCCAAATACAGAAATGTCCAGCCTCGCCCACATCATTATCTACACAGCACTAACATTGGCTTTGATATCAGGTGATACTCCTGCAGCACTAAACTGAGGTGACAGCTCTAAATATCATGACCTTACATTTTGTGAGACCTAGTTTACAGAAATTTGATCTGACAGCATAACATTAATACTACCATACCTCATCATTACAGTGTTAACATACTCCAAATAAGGACACAATAGAAAACACAGGGAAACACCTGCATAATAAGGACAAAGACCCAACAGGTCTGGCTCTATACATTACTACCTCTAAAAGATGACAACCTGTTTATTACAGCTAATGTGGGTGTAAAGATTCTGGTTTGTCCTAAAGTGTCTGATATACAGAAAATATTCAACGCTATCATTAAAATAACATATTTTTGTAATTTAGGAGAGCAATGGTAATTTACAGAAATTTTTAGACCCAGTGTAGCTATCACATGTGAAAGGAAAATTGAATGTGATGTACCAGGTGTTTGTTTATTATAATGGGTGAATCAGTTGAAACAACTAATTGCTCCTTATATCAGCTGTTGTTGACATGATTGTCATGGGAATTGTTTTGTTGCAAAGCCATTCAAGATTGTATAAACAGGTGATTGATTGATTTATACATCTTATGGTTTAAGGCAAATGTACAGGAAATAAGGGGCCTAGGTGCAGGGGTACCAAGAAACTTTAAAGCAGCTGGAGTCCTGACAAGGCAAACATACACACAAAAAGAAACAGAACACACACATCAATTATTAGTTACTTAGTTTAACAGATCTGTCAGATCTCACAGTTCTAAGGAGCAAGCATTGAAAATTCTGTATAGCAGGATATTGCAATTCTGGCAGCTTGATCAAACAATGGCTTGATAGCTCTCTGGATGGTAACTTGCTTGGTCGGTGTCACAGGTGTAAAATATCCTAAGCAGCCATTTTCAATTGTAACAAGCTGGACATACAGGCCAGTACATTGAAGGTCCAATAATAATGAACTGTAGTGATCTACTATTCTGCTGTTAGCAGCTGACAGATGGTGCTTAGTATTGGTAGCAACTGACAGTGTACAATGTGTGTGGGAGGACAATCTTAAAACTATTCACAGATTTCATTCTATGGCTGTAAAAGGAATAAACAAGCAAGTGGGGGAAGTATGTAATTGACACTACACAACAACTTGTGTTCACATAACACTAGTGTTATTGTATAAAATGAAGCGCTTTGTCCTGAGATGAACAAGTCTTCTACTATAATGTATTGCTTTTGTTACAATGTTAGACATCCCAGGGGGCATTTTAAGCTAGCTCATCTATCTTACAATCGTCATACAAGAACAGATATACAAAGACTGCCAATTAATGGCACAGCACTCCTTAGCAATGACATTATTTGTTTATGATTACATCATAAACTTGAATGGCTTCACACATAAACAATTCACGATGCATTGCCCCCTTTAAACTATTCTGGGTGATGCAGCCAATAATAAAATAAAGTTTTGGCCTCAATTTTTTCGTGTGATTTACAGTACAGGGATTCTTACAGCTTCACTACACAGGAGAAATTCTTCATAATCACTTGTATCTTGTATATTCATGGTCACCCCTAGCTGTATCCATTGTGAATGTTTTTAGCAAAGTTCCCTCCATCCTGGCACTTTGACCTGACAAATGATCTAATAGAACAGTCGTATTCAGTTTTAAATAGTAGATCTACAGGTAGTTGATGTATCACAGTCACTAGGTTAACTGACTTCTTGTTGCCATAGATACCTGCATGTGGGAGGTGTGTCCAGCATTTCCTGAGAAAGATGACAATGAAGACGTGCCATGCCCGAGGGCAGGTCATACAGGTGCTGCTGTGGATACCAGGATGTATGTTTGGAGTGGCAGGGATGGGTACAAGAAACTGTGGAATAACCAGGTGTGGCTTATATTTGGATGTAAAATGTATTAATTTAACCTTACAATTGGGTGGATGGTGTTAGCCATTTGTAGATTGTTTGACATTTGTGGGGTAACTAACTGTATATGTGTATATGGTGATATTGTAGTAGTATACTTGTATCCATGGTTACACAGGTATGCTGTAATGACCTATGGTTCCTGGAGACGGAGATCCCTCCTGCCCCAACGAGGGTACAGCTGGTCAGAGCTGGTACCACTTCACTGGAGTTACAATGGACCAGTATACCATCAGCTGACTGTTACCTGCTCCAGATACAACAATACAATTTACCTGCAGCTAATAAGAAAGCTAATGGAACACAGCCTGAGGCAACTACAGTTGCCCCAGCAACAGGACAACAACAAGCAGCAGAAGAGCCACCTCGTTGGTATGATGTTGATGTTGTCAAGGCAACTGTATGCACGGTAACTGGGTATCAGATCCCTACTGGGGAAAAGGTACATATGATATTATTGGATTATTAAGCACCATGCTTGTATCTAGGGTGATAGCGGTATCACCGAGACTCGTAAACAAGAGCTGTTGCCGGGTAGAGCATACAAGTTTAGGGTAGCGGCTATTAACCAATGTGGACATGGTCCCTTTAGTGAGGTGACTGCCTTTAAGACCTGTATGCCAGGTAATTCTTATTAGTGCACACCCTGTGTGGCACACTGAATTAAGTTGTATATTCACTCTACAGGTTTCCCTGGAGCACCATCAGCTATCAGGATCAGCAAGAGTGCGGAGGGTGCACATTTGTCATGGGAACCACCTCAGAACTCAGCTGGGGCTATAACTGAGTACTCCGTCTATCTGGGATTGAAGCCACAGCCTACTGCCCAACCAGGTCAGTGGTAATGGGATAGAACACCATTATGTGTTGTGTGTGACAAGAATGACATGAAAATCAGCCAGAAAGGAAATAAACATGCTGAAACGTGTGAATTACAGCTATACATATGTACGTACCATAACATTTTTTTCCAAAAGGTAAAATTTTTAGCAAGTCATAATCCACAATTTGTGAAGGAGAAATTCTAATGTGTTGAAAGTGAAAGTTTGTACAAGAGTAAACACATTCACAAAGAGGCTGAGTTAGTGTGATTGAGTCACACAAAGAGTGGTGCTTTAATATATTAGTTACACACATGGTTACGGAGGCTGCAGTGAAAGTAAGGTATCATAACCCTTGGCACCAATCCTCCTCTTTACTGAACACGGTTTTCCCTCAGTTTTTCATGACAGTCTCCCTCACATGGTATCCACTAGGATTATGAAATTAAGTATCTTTAATGATAAGAAGAGCATGAAGACAGTGTGTTGCTACAATTCATCAGTTGGAACAGGACCATGTTCTAGAATTGTTGCTCTAACTTAAGCAATGATAGAGTGATTGTGAGAATTGTATTAATTTTCATACAAATAACTGCTAATCCACCAACTGTCAAAAATTTCTCCCTTAAAAAAAACTTGCTTTTACGTATGGTATGTTTCAGCAAATGAAGTAGGTTATCATTCTTGACAGAAATTTAGCTGTTTTGTGGAATTTCTTGTTACAATAGTGTCCTGATTTTCCAGGTCAGTTTATGTGCTAAGGGATACTTTGGGGCCTTAACTAAGGTACAGTAGGTGTTCTCCACATTAACAGGTTACACTAAATAACAACATCAATATCATCACACCATGAGCAGCCCAGTTAGCTCAGTCGTTAGAGCATCAGACTTTTAATCTGAGGGTCAAGGGTTCAAATCCCTTACTGGGCTAAGGTTATGTTTTCTTGTTTTTTGCTGCACCATTAATAATTCTACCTCATTGTTCAGTCACATTTTCTGTCACCAGTAAGTACTGTAGTAGATTGTAGAGGTTTTGCTATTATACATAACATCACATCTTGTCTACAGGTACTATGGCATTTGCCAGGGTGTACTGTGGTCCCTCATCACAGTGTGTTGTATCACATGGGCAACTGACCAACGCCCACATTGACACCACCTCAAAGCCAGCTATCATATTTCGTATAGCTGCTAGGAATGATAAGGGGTGAGCAATAATTAGATATTTACAGTATTTGATAATAATTACAGTGATTTACAAGTATATTCAATTAAATTACAATTACTTTCCTTATACCATCTGGGTGTGTGTGTGTGTGTGTGTGTGTGTGTGTGTGTGTGTGTGTGTGTGTGTGTGTGTGTGTGTGTGTGTGTGTGTGTGTGTGTGTGTGTGTGTGTGTGTGTGTGTGTGTGTGTGTGTGTGTGTGTGTGTGTGTGTGTGTGTGTGTGTGTGTGTGTGTGTGTGTGTGTGTGTGTGTGTGTGTGTGTGTGTGTGTGTGTTACAAAGCCATGTGCAATGGCTTGTAACATGATTTTGTTTTTCTTTTTAAATTACATAATGTGTGTCTCTCCTCACAAACCTTCTTTAGCACTAAAACAGCTTGGTTGTAACTTGTTATCAGAGATGGGGTAACGCGTTACGTAATATATATTACAATTTGCGAGTTGAAGTAATATAACGCGTTACATTGTGAAATGCATGTAATATAACTTAAAGTTACTTTTAGAAACTATTAACTCGTTACTAGTAACGAACAAAGTGATAATATTATGTAACGAGCAAGGTAACGAGTAGCGATCAGCGATCAGCGATGTAACGAGTAATACTATGAGCAACAATGAGCCAGTAATGCATTACAAATGGCTTTTATACTATGCGTTAAACTACTCAGTGATCCATTACCTCACTCCATTAACCTTTCACCAATATGAAAGGATGCTGCCCTGTCCATTGGACTGATGCGTACCACGTGACCACATAGACCATCGCTATTAATGCCCACCGTCTGTGTGAAAACATGTGGTTTGCATGCATATATGCTGAAGTGTTAATTTAATTCATAATATTAAAGTATGTGAAGTTACTTGCATTCAGTAACTTTAATATCTACAGTTAATAATATTAAGTTACATTTCACAAGTAACTTAATGTGTAATATTTAAGTTACATTTTATTTTAAGTAATATGTAACTGTAATATATTTCATTGTGTAGAAAGTATTATTTAATATGTAATATATTACTTTGAAAAGGTAACTTCCCCAACTCTGCTTGTTATGCTAGCAAGTGTTACAGCTGGGTTGTCAGTTATGTTGTGTGATAAGATTTGTTGTCATTATAAGATTGTCTATTTCTAATCTCCAAACAGGTATGGTCCTGCTACACAGGTGAGGTGGCTACAGGACCCCAAGCCGGCCACCCCGGGGACACCAACTATGGCTAACAACAATGTAGGAACCAAGAGACCTGCCCCCGGCACGCCTACCCCTTTGTAAGTGACTACCTTGTCAGCTGAGTTCAAAATAGAGTGACCAGTTATGCCGCTCAACTATTGAACCTCTACTGAAAACAATGACCAATGGTTGCCTGTTATTTTGTACTCAGCTGGTATAATGGATTATGTGATCACATGGGATGTGTCTCTACATAGGGAAGAAGCAAAGAAGGCCAAGCCGAACTAGGAAGAGCGGACAGCATCCCTTATTAGTGATTCTTGTAGTCGTTTGTGTGTTACAACAGTTTTTATCATGATTTGTAGTAGTGCGCATGCGTTGTGATACGTTCACGTGATATACGGCGGGTGATTTTAGCGGGTTAAACACGCGCCAGGCGGGAACTGATCAACGTGAAGTTTTGTATGGTGAGTGTGTTAGCGTGTGTAATGTCATGTATGTAACGAGCTAAGTTGTGTGGAAATGTCGCTGTGTCACGTGGTGTCTACGTTGTTTACAAGTTGCCGTGATCATCACGAATCAGTGGTTTTTTGTTTTTTTTTAATGTTATTTAGACAGGGAGACAGCATCAGCAAAAGCTGTTTTTCAGCTGTGCCCTGTTTTTCAGCTGTGCCCTGTTTTTCAGCTGTGGTAGTGGAGTGAACGAATTGATGGATTAGTGTACGTGTAAAATAATGTTTCGTTAGTCTAGTACTTGGTTTATGAGAAGCCTGTGGTTTATCAGAGATCGTTTCAGCTTTATTGCTGTGTCCACCCTGGTTGTGCTCCAGACTACCTCACCACGTGTTGTGTGGTGTAGTGATCGATCAATTGTAGCCGATTTGATTACCACACTGGTCACTAGATGAGATCAGCTTATCGTGACAGTATATTATTTGGAGTGTGGATGTTGGTGAGCTTCAGTGGTCGGGATCCAGAATTTTGACCTGCATTACCATGGCTTGATTGTTAATAGGCAGTACTAAAATTGAGTATTATTGGAAATGTATGTATGTTAGTCATCATTCAGCATACTGAATTTACATGCCACTGATGTCCCTCAACACAGATAGTTACACTACAAGATGTTTGAGGCAAAACTCATCCGCAGTTCACTACTCAAGAAAGTGCTTGAGGCAGTCAAGGAAGTGGTTGCCGAGGGCAACTGGGATTGCTCCTCAACAGGCATTTCCCTCCAGGGAATGGACAGCAGTCATGTGAGCCTGGTCTCCTTGGAGATGAACGCCGATGGGTTTGATCCTTTCCGTTGTGACCGTAACCTCACCCTGGGGATTAACATGTCCAAGTGAGTTTGTTTTGTGAGCATAGTGAAATCTTGTCTTAAAAAGGATACCTCTAAATTTGTGGACAGCCTCTTTTACAAGAGATGTTCGCCTAGATAAAACTTTCACACCTCAGATCAAAGGAGACACCCAGGCTACATTTTGTATGTAGCCCAGCTACAACTGGGCAGTGATTATATAGACGTTGAGGCTGAAATCGATTGTGGGGATCAATTAATATTCACGTAATTAGTATGCACAACTTGGATTTCGCCATGAAAGCCACTCAGACAGTGTTTTGTGTTCCTTGCTACACTACAAGATGCTTCACCAAACATTTCTGAATATGGACCGCGCGAAGTAACTACTTTACAAGCAAGCTCACCTATCTAGGCCTTTAGTAAACTCCATGATTATTCCATAAACAATTCCAATAGCACTAAGAATATATAATAGAAAACAAGAGTGTCAAATGGGTGTATTACCCTGTGATTAATGATTGTGTGAAGTAACACGAATAGTTCAGTAATTGTTCATTTACGTTGCCATTAAGGATTGCTGTGTTTAGCTTCAGCCACTAAACCAAGTGAAAACATGATAGTGTTAAAGGGAATTGGCTAATGTTAAAGTTCTGGAACTTCCAAGCGGATCCCTGAAGGCGTGGCAACACGCTCATTTGTGCAACCATTGTTTTAGCGAGCTGGAGTTATCTTGGGTCCTTACTACACTTTCCTTGTACAATAACTGTTGATTACTTGGTTGAATAAGATGGAAAAACTGGCATACAAAGACCCGTTGCCATGTACGCATTTCAAATTATCATTTCATCATGGGCTAATACACTGTTCGACACTCTTGGTTTACTCTTGATAAAACTGATTAAAACATTAAACTTGCATTACTTAAATTCTCTGATATCTGTAGGATTTGTGTTTGTTGTAACTAAACGTAACCAGAACATACTAGGAGAAACCTCAATACAGCCAATGGTCTTGGTCCCCTTAAAGAGGCGATCCATTTTATTGTACAAAAGGTAGAGGTTCCAACGTGGTAGGATGTTTGGTAGGTGGCAAAAAAATTAGTGTATGTCGCAATATTTAATACCAAATTTAATTACTAATTGTTAAAAAAATGCTTTACAATAAATACACTAACTGGCAACCAGTATGAACAAGTTGTGTTTCAGCTAGCTGTGTGCATGGCATAGTGTATGTGCCATATCCTGAGTGGTATCCATTGTTATACTGCGTTTACGCTTGCCTCATATCACACGCTGACTCAGTCTGGCACGACTCATCTTGGTTTTTTCACTACAGTATAAACACCTACCGAACTGAGCCAGCCCTATTAGCCCGTTGGTATATACCATTAACCATCCCTAGAGCACAACCATGCTAATTCGCCACTTTCATTCTAACCACCTGTTAACGGAGTCCTACTTTATGCCATTTTCTAGGCTAGCATGATTATAGTGGTCTAATGGGATGTTTCATAAACTGGTTTGGTGTAAACACAGTATTAAAATAGCTTCATGGCCTAGGAGAGAGCTTGGAAGAGAGTGAATCTGTAGGCTAATTAAATTGCGATATTTTTTTCAAGCATAGATTGCTAGTTCTAAAATATGTGTTATTGTGTTTACCATTGTACCAAAAATAGTATTTTAGCAAGTAATTCCAACCACTAATATTGATGCCTTACTATAAAAAACTAGCAGATACTTTATTGAGAATACTGCAGAAGATACTCATAGTGATAACCCATTATATGCTTAATGGCATCCTCTGGTGTTCATACTGTCATTTTCAACTGTGCTAAAGTTTAGATGGTTTGAACACTTTCAATAGCACTGCTCAGTGTATAGTGTGTGTCATGCTCCATGTTTCATTACAGGTTGACAAAGATTGTTCGTTGTTCTAATAACGATGACAGTGTAACTATTAGGGCTTCTGACAGCAGTGATCATGTGACCTTGTTGTTTGAGAGCCCCAGTAAGTGTGTTGTTACTTAGAACAACATCTAAATGTGCTGTTTACTAACAGATCAGGACAGAGTTAGTGAGTATGAGATGAAATTGATGGACATTGATAGTGAAAGTGTAGCCATACCAGTAAGTACAGCTATACCTGTCTATAAGGACCACCCACATGAAATTAATCGTCTCCTATAAATTTTGTACTTTACATAGTTATGAGGTAGTAAATGTCAATACACTTTATAATAAGTGGACTAGTGGCTTGCTGTCATTACACATGCATTGTCAATTGCTATCCTCACTGTGTGAGCTGAAATTTTGGAAAGTAATGAGTACCTTGTCGGTTGCAAACCATTTATGTTGGTTTATTGCGGTGAAGTTTTTAGTTCAGAAAGTTTGTGTTTTAGCAACAACTGCGAGAAGTTCCCTCAAACTAAAAATATTTCCTGTATGTTGAGCCACTCCCCCTTATTCCTGTAGCAAGATGAGCATGATGTCTATGTCACAATGCCATCATCAGAGTTGCAGAGGATTTGTAGGGACCTGAGTAACTTTGGAGACTCAATGAACATTGCCTGTACCAAAGATGGGATATCATTCAGTGCCTCAGGGGACCTAGGATCAGGCAGGGTGACCCTACGACCCACCTCTAATGTGGACAAGGAGGAAGATCAGGTGAGGAGTTCTATGGACACTGTGTGTATCCGAAGAATTTGATTACATAACAATTGTTTATATGGTGGCAACCACAAGAATGTTTACAATACAATGGTCAAATGTGTTTGGGCTATGTGTGGCATAGAAAGTTTCCAAACAACAATTAATTCTACCAAACTGTCATCAAATATCTTGAGGTCTTTGTACAACACAAATGATATAGTTCCAAGGTGTCCATTACAGAGGGATGGTTCTAGCACGTTATGTTGATCCTTTACAGGTTTCACTGGAGTTTACTGAGCCTTGTTCATTAACGTTTGCTCTTCGTTATCTCAACTTTTTCACAAAGGCCACACCCCTGTCATCCACAGTAAAACTACTACTGAAGACTGATAACCCGCTAGGTGAGTGATCATGTGATCCTAGTAATGTTATTATTACCATGGTAACCACCAATATAGTCGTGGAATATGCTATAGAGGATTTTGGCCGGATCAGGTTCTATCTGGCACCAAAGGTTGAGGATAGTGATGACTCAGTAAATCAGAATAACACCGATGAGATGTAACCATGACAACCATCTTGTTACCATTGACAACACACAGTTTTATTACAACACCAATATTATTATTTTATGGATAACCTGTTGTAAAATAATTTGTAATTCGGTGTGGTGTGGCATTTATAGGGGTTCTGAACGCCCACTCAAAATAAATCACTGATGTGGCTCACGTGTCAGGTTATACGGATACAGCTAGGACAGGAGATGAAACAGATTTCTAAAAACGCGACATCTTCCAAGTGGATTTGTAATGATCGAGTGGTAGGTCTACAAGTGAAATAATCGTCATCAATTACTATTCTAATAGTTTCGCTCGCGGTTGCTATGTTACGATAATCAACAATGGAGGGCGAGGCAGCGGCCAATAACAGACTAGAAGATGAGGAAGAGTATAAGGAGAGCGAAGAGGCTGCTACCACTGCCAATGACGTTGAGGATAATATCGAAGGTGAGATATCGCTATTGTTAGCTCGTATAATATCATCCTACTCGTAGTGGAGATGATACTAGACGCTAACACATCATACCACACCACTGCTAGTGTACATTGTAGTGTGGAACAATTGAGGAGAGAATTGGAACAAGCTTGGGACCACCTAATACCCAACAATGCTGTACTATCATTATCATTTAGTGGTAGGTGTTGTAATACTTTATCTATTACATTGTCCACGTGCACTACACTCCCTATTACACAGTTCTGGTCCCCTTATACTTAGTGGAAATTTGTGTCATGAACACACTTGCTAGTTTTCTTGTCATTACTTGGGTAGGAAGGTAACTGGACTGATATAATTATTACATCCCAATGTTATTGTTGGTATCTCCCTGATGAGATACTAGCGACTGAACTAATGTGGCAAGGTAATTAATTGTTGGTATTACAGTGCCGCCATTTTATCAGTTTTTCATCTCCAAGTACGTCACTGACTTCAATGATGATTATTCCCTCCAGCCTTTTGGTGCCACCCCTTCCTCTTTGAATAATTAATTAGATTAGTTACTGCTAACCAGTATAGTAATGTCAGTACCTTGCAATAGCTGGCTCATACACTTTTGATGGTTTTAAATCTTGATTGTAACAACATTTACTAATGTAGGATCCCAAAGAAGCCATACAAAGTATTAGCAAGAGTTCATAATATATATACTAAGGAGAGTATCCTACTCTCATATAGCCCTGTAGAAAGGCGTATCGTGAAGTTATGACGTAACAACAAGATGTTGTGGTTTGTGACGTACAGGAAGCCGTAAAAGTGCAAGAATCGTTAGCATTGTTTCACACTTGCGACGCTCAGGATAGCCGTATTCGCGAATGGCCTAGTAAGAAACACCTACAAAGTAGTCTTAACCCATGAAGGAACGATTGTAGTTGGGTGAGAAACGCTTAGAGCTGGAGTTAATTTGGTTGCTAGCGACGTTGGTAGGCACACGTTCAATTGATACCATGTTCAACTAATGACATCATTAATTATACAAAGAAAAACGGGCGAACTCAGAAGTGTTACGTCATAACTTCACGATACGCCTTTCTACAGGGGTATATGAGAGTAGGATACTCTCCTTAGTATATATATTATGAACTCTTGGTATTAGCTATCAACATTGGCCATTTAATCATTAAAATGTTAACTACGAAATATCTTATCACTGCATCACTGGGGGTGTACTATGAACTGTTTTTTCGTATACTATGAAAATTGTCTCCTTAATAGTCTATTTATAAATTTTGCTATTTACAGCTTCATACAATATTGCACTATCATCATGTTGTATTTCAACAAGTTATACATTATCAGCTAGGTGATCAAAATGTCATTGACTGGGATTGGTGAAAAGGGGATATTCCACACCAATTACCAACTTTGATAATTCATAACTTCAGAAATTTGGTCAGTAGTGAGTATCAACATGGCTTAGTGGATAAAAATTTCAGGTTAATGGGTTTAGTCAGCTATTGGTTGTATTGACACCCTATGTTCCTGCTTTCTTGCCAAATTAAGACAAACAATATCCTTTCCTTATTAGGTGAGCTGTTATCAGCTACTACCAGACTAGAAGAGTTAGGCATGGCTGATAAAGGTAAACTGGAGTTACAGGTATCACTGGAGATTGCTAATGACCTTGTGGACACGGGACCTCCCCCTAATACAAGATCACATGATCCTGGCTATAAAATGGGGTCACATGATCCAGGTTACAGGATGGGATCAGTGTTGACTGTAGAAGTTGATTCAGATGATGGTTAGTGGGTGGAACTTGTGATCACATGATCTATCAACTGCACCCCTGCAGGAGGAAAGCAGGAAATACTAGTACATATAGAGCATACATCAGTACCTAAACCATTTCTGGGAGGATACAGACATCGTCGTACCGGGGTGGAGTATCATCATGCTGCAGTACAGACCCTACCCAAGAGGAGACCTGATAAAGGAGTGAGTGGCCATCCTGTGTGTAGTGACTACCCTGTGTGTATAGTGACCATCCTGTATGTAGTGACCACCCTGTATGTAGTGACTACCCTGTGTGTATAGTGACCATCCTGTATGTAGTGACCACCCTGTATGTAGTGACCATCCTGTGTGTTGTGACCACCCTGTATGTAGTGACTACCCTGTGTGTAGAGACCACCCTGTATGTAGTGGATATCCTTTAAGAGTTAGAAATTGAATAACTGTTTTATATGGAATTAATTGTTAAACCATTTACAAAGTAGGCATTTACTGCAGCTAGGATGTAATGGATCAGAAATTTGAAGGTTCATTTGTGAGCAAATTTGAATGTTGATTATAAGTGACTTGTGGGTAATATTATTTCTTGTTTGAAGCCCTGGGGCTATTTATTTTCTTCCCATCTTGACCTTAAATGTGCAGCCTTCAATTGAAAATTTGACACCTGGCATGCACTGTATGTTTGATTGGTTAGAGTGATGTTCTGAAATCAATGTAATGGCTGTATTATTTGGTTTAATAAAACTGTTATTTCTTGATACGTATAATATCACCATTTGTATCACAATAACTTTAGAGTCACTGACTAGCACAGTTTCATTCTGTAAATTTTCGTACGTAGTGTACTTACATAATATTATGTAGTTTTTGCTAATACTGCCACAGGATATACCGTCATCACAAAATTAGTGAAGTTATTGTGATGGTCATAATACACATTTATTGACAACACTATAGTTTTAGTTTGTTTAATGTTTATTCCTAGATTGAGACATTCCAGCGAGATACACAGACGGTTACACTGTGTAACAAATATCAACAAGTGATGTTTGATGCTGCTACACAGATGGTGAGCACTGTTACAATTTAGTGTCATGTTACCATGGTGATGTCAACATTACTAGACAAAGACTGGTTGTATAGTCAGTGAGATGACTGATAAATTGGTCACTCCAAAACGTTACGAGACTGCTGATGAGTATCATGCTAAGAGACTGGAGAAGGTATGTACGTACACCGGTATGTGGTTCTGGAATGGAAGTTTTGAATTGCAAACCCTACCAGTATAGAGTTTATATAGCCTTCTCACAGGTCCCTAGTGGGAAAATTACATGTGTTGTAATGGATGTGATAAGGTAAAAAAGTAACAAAAACAAGAAAACGTAATCTTAGCCCAGTAAGGGATTTGAACCCTTGACCCTCAGATTAAAAGTCTGATGCTCTAACGACTGAGCTAACTGGGCTGCTCATGGGTAGCAATATTGATATTGTAATATATACCAGATCCTATTTAGGTGCTTGTAATCGCCCTAAAAAGTGTCTGCATGCTCTGTCTAGCATTACAGACTTGTGCCACCATTACTGAAATCCAATCAAATTGCAGTTTTGCCGTTGTTGCTGCATAACGTGAGCAGACTACAGAGTTGAAACATAAGCTGTGTGAATTCTTATATGTATCAGGGAGGGTAAAGAAGGGTCGATTTTTTCTATTTAACATCTGTCTGCATCCCCAGGGGAAGTAGAAATATCATCTTCACAGCCTAAACATTAATCGCATACACCAGGCAATTGAATCACCACAGCACCATAGCATCACTGTCGTGATCCGATTCTTCAGTGTTCAACTATTTTTGTGGTTGTTATAACACAAACCACAGATTCTATTAGTTGCCCCATGTATGTACCCCCAGGCCTTGTGTACTCTATTACTCACATGTACACACACAGGTACTGATCCTACAGAAACATTGGCGCCGATGGCTGGCCCAGAAGTTTGTTAGTTCACTGAGAGCTGAACGACTGAAGAGACAGGAGTGGGAAAAACAGGTACCCTTATTGTGTTGTATACCAGTCTGTTATGTGATACATGGCTAATGTGAGTATGTGACTAACGCTAGTGTATGCCCTGAAGCACCCATTAACATATCCCATTAATAAGATCTGTTCTAGATTACATACTGCTCTATTAAAGTGTTAGGGTAGAGGCAGTATCAGGAGCTTATAAAGGCACTTCCTGGGGGCTACTGGTACTACTCATCTTGTGCAACTGTCACAGCTATTAGTCAAGTTGTTTAATAACAACAGAAGCCCACTAACCAGGCGAGAGGGTGGTTTGTGTGGTTGGTGAGATTTCACTACTGTTAGTGGTGTTCCATATAAGGTACAGTAATTTTGGATTTCAGCCACTGTTACCACACAACCTCATGGAAGTTTCATGCTCCTTTGCACCTTTGGCGCTTATAAGCTTCTGACAGTGTATATAGTGTAATGTTCTCCATCTAATGGTGTGGTCACTGTAGGAGGCCATCAGGAGACAAAAGGAGAGAGAGGAGAGGATGAAGAGAGAGTTTGAGAGGAGGATGAACCCAAAGACTAAGGAGGACTTTGACCTGTTATATCACACCTTAGAAAGTGAGTTTTTGACTATACCATATTTCAAGGGTGAAGGTGTAGACACCTCAAGCCCCACCTGATGTCACAATGTAACTGTACTGTACTGACTGTTATATTAGAGGGTTTCACCATAGATATATGACTCTTAATAGGGATTGGAAACAATGTCACACTCCCAGCATACTACCTGATGTTGCTGATTAGATATGAGGCACATTTCACTTTGAAGGGCAAGAAAAGACTGATATTTGTTCTTACAGTAGAGTACTAGTGTAGGTTTAGTATAATATGAAAGTTCTGTAAGGTTGAGCTGCTTTGGTGGAAGCCACTAAGTGGCCACAAAAGCCACTAAAAAACTTGTCATATTGTGCTTTTTCGGTATCACTTCTACACCGACGTACACTTCTGTTCCTGTAGCCGCTACACATACTTCCTGGTATCAATGATGCATGGCTTTTTAGAATTCCTTTGGTCATTAGAATTTAATAGAACAGTTTGTAAGTCACACCCCTAGTGTAATCGCTACATATCTCCTCAGTTACAACTTTGCTTAGTGCTGTGATACCCTCGTGTTTCTGTACTTGTAACCGATTGCTGTCTAGCAAACTACTTGTCTTTCAAACTTTAATCTAATGCTCAAGTAGTTAAACAAAACTGGCAGGCTGGTAGTACAGTGGAACACTTTGCTTACGGGTTCTAATCCCTCTTGCAAAACTCCATCAATGGCCATATGTGGTGGAAGTTATGGGAACCACATTCCCATTTGAAACACGGCTGTGATGACATTTCCAATCCCTATTAAGAGTCGTATATCTATGGTTTCACATCTAGGACTGTTACATACACTCCATGGTGTATTGGGTGTTAATTGTGTTGTATTGTGAAGTTCAGGTGGTACTTCAGGTGTCCACATCTTTACTCATGAGACACGGTGCAGCCTCTTATGGGGGGATACTAATCCTATACCCAGAAGATTTGCTTGGTACCTCATAAGTGCATGTGTGCCTTGATTGCTAACCTCATAGTAGTGGTGTTACAACCTAATAAGGTATCAAATCTATAGTAAAAGTGCACTATACAAGAGTTTATGTGGGAGAGTATCTAACTTCTCCCAATATAGCCTGTACAAACACTGTGTTAATAATATATGCTCACATAGTACCTCTACTGGTGACTAAACTCTTAATACATTACCTCATTAGTGTGGAGAAAAGATGAGCTCACCCTGATCAACCAGAGCACTACCGGGGCAGCAAGGAAGGCAGCACTTTGTGGACTACTGGAACAAGAGGCTCAACTGATAGCCTCAGTCGGACAACACAAGATTGTAGCTGATGGTGAGAACAAGGAGAAGAGAATACGATCATTTCTTGAATCTGTGAGTAGTCATGTGTACCACTATATAGTCATGCAAGCCAGTAATATCAAAGAGGTAACAAACACAACATGTACATGTTCTATACTATGACAAATATGTTTACATGTTAACTACGAAATGGCCCACTACTAAAAGTATGGTATCAATATCATTATACTAAGAGATCACTTTATTATTTCATACCATACAATACCACAATACTTACTGCCTGGCTACTGTAGGAGGTGTGACTGTTGAATTAGAGTATTCCTACTGGTTGTGTTCTATTAAAATGAAACGTTGAACAAAACTTGTATACAACGAATGGATCTGAACACCTCTATTACCTATATAGTAAGTACGAAGACTTACTGCTAAATTTTGTTACAAACTTTGTAATCGTCAAATTTTAGCTTTCAGATTTATCCCAATTTTCACCATCCCTCATGCAGTGAAGCCTCACTAGTTATCCAAACCTTTGGGGACCACCTAGTGTTCAAAGTTATAATTTGAAATGGTGTGCACAATTATCTTAAAGCAATGTGCTTATCAATTTTGCTAACAACAACAGATAAATGAAATTGTTATCTACTCTAATAGGACAATCATTTTCTGTGCTCAATTTAAGTAATTGGAGTTTACTAAGATTATACCGTACAAAATTTCACATTGTTACTTACCATATCCCTAACATTGCCTAAGAACATCAGGGTAGTGTATTCTCACCTATCCTAACATTTTATTGATCACATACATTACTACTCCATACACAGACTGCAGCCCCCAAGCAGTGGATAGCTCATGATGGAGAGGTGACTCAGATGGATACACCTGATACCATTAGGGCTCAGCAGCTCAAAGAGATCTACCAGAGTATTAGCCGCCAGGAGCTTAACCCTACCGAGAGACTTGATGTATTGCTGACACTGAAACAAACAGTCAAGGTGATTATAAATGTGTACAAACCTCTCTGGGTTATGTTGGGAGGTTACCTGTGTGTAGAATAAGACAACTACACACCTCACTATTAAGGATACCTTAATAACTGGGACACTTATCCATGGTCCCATTTGTATTAGTGTACACACATTTAGACCCCTGAAATCAAGCTGCCTCACTAATAAGGATATTTCGGGATGGTCCCTCTTAAGGTGTCCAGATTGAAGGGGTTTATTGGTACGATGTACTTTAGGTGTATGTTCTATTAGAATATTATGGTATCATTCTCCACTAGGAACATGATTGTCGTCTTACTAGAGATATTGTGGAACTGATTGATAGAGAGGCTGACCTCATTATGAGGGGAATACCCGACCCTTCTCTTGGAGGTGATAAATGAAGCCACACCTTTAAGTGATCTGTGCAACTATTGGTTATATTATTTCACTGTAGGTCTACGCAAACGTATCTGTACACTATTCTTGCAGTACTGCAAGACTCCATTGTTCAACCCTGAGGCTGCTAAACACATTCGTGTACCAGCCGACCCTGCCATGCTCCGTAGTAACATTTATCTGTGTCGTAGCTGTCGTAAATACCTTCCCTCCACCGACTTCTCCCTCCCTACTAACTCAAGGTGAATAGTGTAATGTAGTGTGAGTCTGGTAGGACTGGAGCTTGTATTATGTTGTAACAGTCTTGTTATCTGAACCTAATGGTATGCAGTACTATGACAAGGCCACTCCTAACTGATTTCCTGTTTCTTGTTCTGATCACACATTATAGCATGTGAGTGGGTAGGAAATTCCATTATGAATCACACTCCTGTATACAAGTGTACAGTACTTAACTACCATGAAAATCACCTATACGGAATAATATTAGTCCATCTAACATGAAACACAGCATTAAAAACAAGAAAACACTTACTGGTGGCCAGATATTTTTAAAATACTTCTAAAACTTGAATTTTGTGTCACTCACTCACTGACCACAGTCGCAAGCCTAGAGCTCAAATGAAGCAGTGCATGGTCACCATTTTATGCTACAATAACAAACTAGATATTAAGTTCCTGTACAGCTTATTAAAGTGTGTACTGTCCCAAATTTGGAAACACATAGGCCCATAGTAGCAACCTTTGATCGTAGTAGCAGTGGCACTCAGATCTATGACCTGTTTCAGTACGATGGTCCATGTTCTATTCACCCAGGCCGGAAGTTGTTCGAACGAACAGGCCCTTTCAGTTGTCTGGAGCTCAGTCTCGACTAACAGGATAAAGTAATATAATTTCCACTCGAGTACTATCCAATCACTAGCTGATCTCGCCATCCGGCTGAGTCAGTGTGTTCAGAGGAACAAGCTGTCAAGTATCAGTCCGTCTATTAAGTAACAAATCTCTTCGTCAATTGCAGTCCAGATGTTGGCAAAAGTCAAAGTGACAACTCAGCAGCCTTAATGTTTCACGTGTGACACTTGAAATTACAAGCGCCCTGCTCTTTCAGCAGCATGAGCGCTTTCTGAAATAATTTTGTGGTGTCTACAGAAAAGTGTTGATACGAAAAATTAATGCCTCGGTATGGTTTCGATGAGAAGAAGACAACCAACCTGATTGAAGATAAAAGGAAAGACAAGGCACACAGGGCGAACACTTGTCAGAACCCCAAAAGGCACATCCCACCGGTGAGCTCACAAGTTACACTGTAACTGCTAACTCACAAGTTATACTATAACTAGTTGTGCTACAACAAAAAACTAAACAAACTAGTATTTAAAAAAATTGTTAATTTAAAAGATGAAGTAGGGATCTATGCAATAAAAAGTAGTGAAACAAGAAATGAATGATGGTATTACAGCATAGCTCGATGGGAAAGTCCCTACTTTGGCACATTAGCTATAATTTTGCTCAATACCAAAGTAGGGACTTTCCCACCGAGCTATGCTGTAATACCATCATTCATCTTTTGTTTCACTACTTTTTATTGCATCATTTTAAATTAACAATTTTAAAAAATACTATAATTCTTATAGTCTCATAGTAGAGAGGTGCAGGGAGATTTGGTGAATGGGTAGGGTTTTCACTAAATATTTTCATTCTATATATGGACAATATCTGCAATGATAAAATGTAACATGATGTCACAAATCAAAGACTGTTATTCAGAAATTTATTTATTTATTTTTTTTGACGGTAATACGCATTAAACATATAATGGCAAAGCTCATTGGTTGGCCAGTTTCTTCAATGTATACACAAATAACACAATATTAGGGCTGCGCCGATTCTAGTATCGGTATTGGTATCGGGCTGATACTGCTGTTTTCATGAAGTATCGGGATCGGCCATTATATTGTTGCAGATACCGATTCTTATCACGTGCGAGAATAAAATAACGTTCGTTTGTACTTGCTTATTTTACTAGTACAGTGGACGCCTAAAAGCATCAAGTATAACACTAATAACTACCAGCAAAATTACTGATCTATGCATGCTGAAACCTATACGTGTGAAAACGCTTTACTGAGAAAAAGATCGATATACTCTAATAGAACAGTCAATAACTCTAATAGAGCAATCAGGTAGAAGTGACTGTTTCAGTATTAGAATAATATTTTGTTTTTGTAAGCACCATTATGATATTATCTACGCTTCTCCAGAAGAATACTGGAATATCCACTGCTTTGCATTTCAGTGACTTCCTTCTTTGTGAATCTTGATTGGCTACTTCATTATAAACATGAACCATACTGAAAATGTGTACAAGAATACCATGAAATGCACTATATAATAAATGTGCACACTATGAAGTAGCTACTTTAAGGTACTTGGTATCGGTACTTGTACTTGCAGATGCTTCCCAACTGAGTACTTGGTATTTGAAGTATCGGTAAAAAGTGGAATCGGTGCAGCCCTACACAATATACACAAACGTGTGTCATTTGTACTGCAATATATGGTTCACCTTTGCCATTGTTTGATGTTATAAGCATTATCATGTCAAAATGCTACCTCTCCCAATACCTCCTTCATGTTCCTTGTATTCAATCCCCACACTAGGATAGCCATTTTGTTTTGTGACATTGAAAAATGTAATTGCAACGTCAAGAAAGGTCATTGTGGAAACTGCATGTACTGAATGATATGTAGATGTGATGTTAAAAAGAAAAACTTAACTTTTTGCCCAGTAAGGGACTTGAACCCTTGACCCTCAGATTAAAAGTCTGATGCTCTAACGACTGAGCTAACTGGACTGCTCATGGTATAATGATATTGATGTTGTTGTATAGTGGAACCTGTTAATGTGGACACTTGAGGACATCTGCATAATCCAAATACTTAGTTAAGGTCCCACAATATTCCGTAGTGCATAAAATAACATGGGCACCTTGATAAATTAGGACACTATTGGTTTGTTCCAAGGCATCCATATTACAACAGATTTCACTGGTAAAGGTAATGTATGACCAAACTGTGTTGATACTGTGAGGGGAAGGGAGTGAATGACATATTATGCTATTGTTACTGCTGTTGTTTAGGGTGGTGGGACATTGTCGCAAATGTGATGAACTAGACAATAAGGCCAGGCTTAGGGCTGACTACTCCACTTATCGTCTGATGGTGAAGAGTATCAAACACTCTGAGGAACGATACAATGATGGATCACATGTCATCTTCCTGCTACAAGTTAGTTATTTGAATAGGAATAGAGTTACACACTTGGTTAAACACCATGGTTACTATTAGCCCAACATCTAAGTTGGTGTGAGACTATTTGAGGGCAGCATTTATAGCTTATAAGCAGCTCTTAAGTGCAGCAACTATTCAGTACATCATATAAAGAGACTTGCTTATTTAGTATATTTCACTACACTAAAATGAAACAGCAGATGAAAGGTATTGCGTCCAGACACATGATGTAGGATGACATTGTTTTGCAGAAAATATTAATAAATCTTCAAGATAGTTCTACTTCACCTTAATATCTAACCCAGGATAAGCATTTAACTCCTTAGAGTATCAATTCTGTATGAATTTATTGTGAAATTTTGCTACTTTCACGATTGTAGGATGTAACAAATAATTATGATAACTAATTATGATAACTATCACGATGTTATAACTCACATGCATCAGCAACATGTATGTACAATTTTGTATGAATTGTTTATTTTAACGATACACAGTGAAATTGTGTACAACTGTTCAACACAATTAAGACCATAGGCAGTTACAGTTTAATACAAACAGCATTCTGAACCTTATAAGCTTTAAATTGTGTGGTAAGATTTATTCATACAATGAACTGTATCAGACTTGCCTTCTAGATTGTGTTCTTCCACAACAGTATGTGCCACCATTTTGAATTTACTAATATACATTTCATGTGATGTCATAACATCACAGTTATTTATAATACATATCAACATCACGATGACAATCACGATTAATCCCACAATCGATATGATCTCCCATCCCTAGCATTTATGCTTCACTTAAAGACATCGTGTATAGTATGTTCACGTTGAGCTGAACCCTGAAAAACAGCTAAAAATTAAAAGTGGATTTTTTCTCAACAGAATTAACATTTCTGTCAACCAGATGATTATTAGTAACGTACAGCAAAGGTGTCAACAACAGACATGTACGGTTTGGCTCCATTACAAGTTTGGGAAAGGGCTCTAATGGACACTGTACTTATATGGCTTCTCCATAGGAAATGTATTGTGAAAATTTTGATTGGCCGTAAATATTATGTCAAACATTTGAACAACAAGATTTTGAAACAGTTTTAGCGGATCAAGCAGTACTACAAATGAGCCAAATTTCAAGATCATGTGTAATTGCATCCATGAGTTATTAAATGTTTTTGAGGATTCAGCTCAACTTGAACATACTATAGCTACTATTTAAATACTGCGACTTTTGATATGTAACATTGGAGTAGAATTATGAAGTTGTAGTGCTGAAACCTGTTTAATAAGGTCACTGTGTAATATGGTCAGTTGAAATTTCCAAAATGTGTACAAAGTGGCCTGCCTAATGTAACCACCTGCTTAATAAGATCATAGGTTACATTATGGTTACACCCATGAGGTTTACAAGTACTAACCAAATGGATGTGTTGTTACTGATAAGGGGTGTGTGTGGATCAAAGGTGTCACGGAAGGAGAAAGAATGCTAACTAAGACTATTACATTATCTGTTGGTGAGAATTGTTTCCAAGCAACAATGTTACTGTCATGGTGGTTGACTAATGCATTGGTGATTAGTTGTGTATGAACCAACAGGTGGTGCATCAATGTTGCTAGCCATTGTATTGCTTAGCATTAGTCAGTGTTGAGGATGTTCTTTGCTGCTTCATCAGTTATATGCTATCGGCTACTTCATAGTTTAATATGACTTCTTATGGTGACACATTGTGTGGTTTTTAATACCTTCACTAAGTATACTACTACTACAATTTACTACAATCTACAACATGTATGTATAATTCACTCATCACTATTAGGAGATGGACTTGTGTTATCTTGTGGAGCACATTTGGGCTGGTCAGAGCCTGCTCAGCGGGGACACAGAACTGGCTGAACTGGTGCTCATCAGATGGAACACTAAAGAGCCATGGAGCCCATGGAATTGTGTACTACTGAATGATGAGGAAGGAAGAGCACATCTTAATCTTGCTGATGTTGAAATGGTGAGAAGTTTACTGTACGAGAAGACCAAGTGGTTATTACACTGTTAATAAAAAGTTTCTTTAATTTACACTGAATGTGTATGCTACCTGGCTGTTAATACTGGAGTAGGCTTTGCCATCGACCTGTATGTTCTATTAGAGTAATTGAATTTGACCAGTTAATGGAACTCCATGTGGTGATATGACTCTCTGATTAGTATGTTTTTGTTAACAACAGTGTGAGGATTGATCAGTAAATCTCTGATTAGTGCAACTAATTGGAACCTGTCACTGTGGAACTACAGTGATCCCTCCATTATCCGGTCATCAATTATCCAAATGTTCTGTTATCCAAACTGTGGAAATGACTGTTCTATTAGAGTATTTTGTCTAAAGTGTATGTTCTATTAGAGTATTTTAACTGGAGCTCTGTATATAAATGTATGGGCTTCGTTTATCCAAACTTTTCTATTATATGAATGCACCTAGGGCCCCCCATTCAGATAATGGAGGGAAACCAATAGTGTCCTGATTTCCAGGTCAGTTTATGTACTAAAGGATACTTTGGGACCTTAACTAAGTGTCTGGATTATGTAGGTGTCCTCAAGTGTCCACATTAACAGGTTCCAGAGTAACAAATCTTATTTTAAGGTTACGGGTTAGGCGCTTAATAATAGATTATTATTTTTCGATGCGTGATAATGGATGGTGCAATATTGGCACGAAACTCAAGCAGGTGTTAGTGAGAAGGTTGTCAACTTTAAAGCGTTGTATAGCCATGTGATAATAGCGGAGGAATCATACAAAGTGAGTGTTAATAATTTACTGTGGAAGGTAGTCAGTCCCCGTAATATGGTTGAACCAGCGTTTAGCGCTACTGCTTAATGTGGTTATTATTCATCAAAAATAGCAGCTGTCAGCTAATTAGTACTAAATTTTTATGGCAGTGTCAATGGGTGGTTATATTATCTAGGTCCTGTCGTGGAGACTTTGTGGGAAAACTGACTAGTAGCTGGTTAATTATCGTATCTTTCAAGGATAATGGCGATTAGTTCTGCTACGGAAATACCGCGAGTGCACTACAGTGCTGTTACAATCGGATAACAACTCAATTCGTTCGTGAGGACCTAGAAATCACTAAGTAATATATAGATTATTAATGCTAAATATCATGGTGTGGCTTCCCATGAAACCTGGTTTTTGATGAATAGCAACTCAACAGTTTCGCTGTTTAGTGCCTGCATTTCTGTACAAGTGCATCTCTTGTTGAGTGTATCGCCGCTTTTGGTATTTCTTGTACGTTGATATGCCATGTTATTTTAGTGTGTTCTTCCGTGCAAAACGGTTAGAACAGAACTATAAGCAAAGCGCCTACAAAATTATTAACTGGGTAACCCGTAACCTTAAGAAATAACAATGTTACACATGGAACATGTCATCCATTACTAGGCTTATGGAGCAGTATTGGTACAGAAGGTTAATCATCGTCATGTACTAGCAAGAAACCACTTCTCTAAGTTATCAGGGATGAAGGAAGACATGACAGCTAAGGTGGTACAGTTACCACTACCTCGTCCTGCTGAGAAATTGATGACTAGCCGTTACCTAACAACTGTGGCGGACACACCATAGATCACATGATCCACTTAATATCATCATGTAATATTATTGTTGTTGTTCATAATAAAATATTAGAAATATCAATCAATTAATCTTGATGTGTGAGGTTACTCTATAAACATCATTCAATCTGGAAAAGGGAGTAGCTACTAAGTTATATGTGCATAAAGAATTTTTTTCCAGCTTTTGTGGTTATTCTAGTTAAGTGTTATTGTTATAAGGCTTCATTTGATGGTGTAACTCCAGGTAGGGGATTGTATTAAATAACAATTCATTGTGCTTGGGCATAATTATTGCAAGTATCAAGTTGGCAGTGTATAGACAGAATAATGCATGATGCTAAAATAATTATATAACCTTGTCTGAAAAGCATTACAGTAGCTTACTGTGAAAAATGTTGTATTTTATTTAACACAATAGTCCATAACTCAAATAAAGCAGGCAAGTATGTAGTCATTCAATATAGTATGTTATGCACATATAATAATTATATGCTTAAAGCAGCAAAAAAATTACGGATTTATTTCCAACAATAATGCACAAAGGACAAAATAGGGTTAAATTTTTGAGCACCGCACATGCAGTATAGCAGCACATGCAGTATAGCATATAAAATATTCATTTACAGATTCAATCCACTACTAGCTAAGAGGGACAAGCTAAGTGTTTTCAGATATAATTATAAATTATTCACAGGTTCTATGCACTACTCACAATTTTAATTCTCTTCTGGCCTCCTACTGGAACGATCACTACTTGTGATAGTTATTGTATTTACACATTTGTGTATGCAGCACTTTACAGTGGCTAGTTTGAGGAGTGAAGTTGTAGTAATGATAGCTTATGTAGCTGGTGTCCTGGAGACAAATTTTAATGCAACAATCATTATAACAACCAGTGAATTAAATTGATATGCTAATTGTGTAAAAGTAATCCTTGCACATAAGACTTAAAAAAAAATTATTCCTATCTTATAGAAATTTTTCTTAACTTGAAAATTGTATTAATCTTCTGTATATATAAAGCTGAAAAGCCGTCTGTCCGTCTACAATTCTGATGGCGTCCAACGATTTTCTCACCAGATGATGCACGTATCAAAGCGTTTTTTGTGCCAAACTAAACGCTCATCATCTAAGAATTACCTCGCTTTTAAATGAAGCTTCTAACTGCCGTCGTTTGTCATTTACAGCGCGATTAGTGTAAGGGTGAACATTTAAAGCCTCTGTAACCACAAGTGACATTTAGTCCATGTGGTATAGAGCGTTAGGCTAGAAACTGGTAGGATGAGAGTTCGAATCCCAGTTGTATCACTTTTTTTTTCTGTTTCCAAACCTTTTGGTTACAACTTTTCTTCAACAACCTTTTTTGCTACAACTTTTTTCATTTTGGCAGCCTTTTTGGTAACAGGTTTTCTCACTCTACAGTGAAGGCTGTGTATTAGGGACTGAGCAAAAGTGTCCTGATTATCAAGGTTTCCTGAATTTTCAGTTCAGTTACATGCTAAGGGATACTTTAGGAGCATTACCAAGTGTCCAGATCCTTATTTTCAAGTGTCCTGATTAATAGGTTCCACTGTATTGGTTGATAACAGTTTGTGGTAGCTAATTTTACTGCACAAAGGTGATGACAATAGGTGATAATTGTCAGTAGTAGCTTACTCATACAGTACTGTAAATGTAGGGATCATGGAGGATAGAGGTGATGACAATAGGTTGTAGTGTAGTAAAGGGAACAGGAGGGAATGTTGTAGTATTGTTAACATACAAAGCTCAGCCTGTACTGTAGGCATGTACTGCACCCTACCATTATGTAGTTTCTTTTTGTTGTCAGTAAGTTAATTGTCATATGTATGGCCTACATGACAGGTACTATACTAATATCACATAATAAATGTAGTTTGTGCCTGTGTGGTAGACATAATATTATAGGTATGGACAGGTAGTACAATATTACAGTTGTATTTGCTTATGTAGCTACACACAGCTTTCCTGTTTAAAATTATCTGTATGCTCAAATCATTCCAGTGTACTTGCAGGATGGTCTAATGGTATTTAATGGTCTTTAATTCATTATACATGCAACATAGTTACATGAATTTTAATGCAAGGTTTCCATTACATGATGTGCATGCCCACAATATAACGGCAATATGGCAACTTCTACATTATAGGGTAGGTACCAGGGGCGGATCCAGGAGTTGGCAAGGGGAGGGGCACAAACAAGCTAAGTTGTAAATGGTTGGGGAGAGCCAGATTCTCTAGTTCAGTGTTGCATTTTTTGAGGCAACTAATAATCACCTCTTAGTAGTGTTTCACTGTTGATTTTTGCCATTTTTGCCTTTTCAGATGGTTGTGAAGTCTTAAAAGTTGTTTAAAAGGCTCTGAATGTCTTAAACAAATGCAACACGATAATTATTTTTAGAGGCGCTAAGTACGTACGAAGGTGCTTGGTGACAATTTCACAGGTAATTTGACTTTGGTTCGCTTTGATTTCAGGTGAATTTGTAACAACTGCTAGTAAAATGTACATATTTTCATGAGTTTCTTGGCCCGACAAAGTTTAGTAGCTATTTTAATCAGAAGTATGACTGCCAGTGGCTCCTCCACAAATTGAGGGGGGGGGGGGCATTTGCCCCAAATGCCCCATCCTGGATCCGCCATTGGGTACCAATAAATAATGTCTTTTGTGGTCAATCTTTTATCAAATGATGCTACATGTAACTATAGCCTGCATAATAGGACAGGTACTACAAACCGTCCACATTGTTCACACCTATGTGTTATAAGCATACACATTACTACATTAGTTTAGCTACTGCAATTCTGCAGGTTCAGGGGTACCTGCGTGCTTCCCATGATTTTGGCAAGATGTTGGTATTAAAAATGTTACCACCATGCATGCTGCAGGGCATGAATGGCACTGATGTTTAATGCTTGGTTGTTATTATAAAGTGATCCCTGCACGTAGGGCAGGTACCAATGCTAGTATTCAATAAAATTTAGAGGCAGCAAAAGTTCTGTTAGACAAGGAACCTATACTATTTTTAGCTTGCAAGATTATGCTCAGTGGCTATTGCAAAAAAGTATAGCTAGAGTGATTTGCTCAGAGCTTTCAGTTATCTTTTAACCCATCATTAATCCTAAGTCTTGAGGCCTACTGAAATTATATCAATACAACATAAATAAGTCAATGTTACTGTTTAAAATGTATTATAATGATTAGTGGGATCTGCCAATTAGCAAATGAATGAAGTGATGAGTGTCTTTAGAATTGACCTTGTAGCTAGTATTGTGTATAATTATATTGTGATAGGACATACAAGTTATTTGTGCCACCTGCAGCTGCATAGCTGGCTGGTTTCAGTGTTCCTCTTGCTATACCCCTACTGGAACCATAGATAATGTATGCGTTCCTACTGGATTGGAAACGCCAGTTAAATTATTTTCCTATCCTAGTTACGGTGCGCCAAACATTGGGAAATTTGTTGAGTGGCTGTTTGGCTTTCTCTTGCATGTTTGAAGGCCGGTTCGAAGGCGTGGACATTCCTTTTACATTGCTTATTGTGTTGCGTTGTGTACTGAACAAGAACACAGCGTGTCTGTGGGCAGTGGGAGAAATATTGTTTGCGACAGGTGACAATGGCAGGTACGCACCAGCTAATAATTCAACAGCAGTACTATTAGCCAACTTCTTGTCACCGCATTTACACAACCAAAGAAATGTGTGATACATTGAAATAAATTTTATGCTACAGTACTGCTCAGCTTGAGCTAAACAATAGCACAAAGTAGTGCTTGTTTTCTGAAGTTTTATCGAGGCAGTGGAAATATACAGCGAAGCAATGAATATCTAGCTAGCCTACTACACTCTACCTGCTACAAGTGGTGTAAACAGCAGCAAAGAAACAATGCTACACTTTCTGTTTCTTCAGGAAATTTGCACAACCGTTTTGAAACACCATATTTCACCTTTGAACCTGAATTTTCTTACGCTGTTGTTTACTGCCCTCCAGCGTCCCTACCCAGTCCAGCCTCCAATTAGTGTAGGTGATAACTAACCCAGCTGTAAACAACAAACACTAATTTGCTGGTTACAAGAACAGCGAAATCTTCCACCTGTCGAGGCCATAAAGTTTACGCGCAGCGAAACGAGGATGGCCTATGACGTCACTACGTAAATAATACGGGCGTTTCCAATCCAGTAGGAACGCATACATTATCTATGCTGGAACAGTGATCGGTTTTGCAGGGGTAATTAATTAGGTGATGATGTTGTTTATGGTCACTATTAGCAAAGTGTGTAATTATAATTAATTCTTGCATATGAAATTAGTCCCTGATTTGATAACTGTTTCAATGAGGAATGTTGTAGAATACGATTAATTGTCAAGTATAATAGTTATACTATCTACAATGAGTTGATCATCAGTGGAATAACCACAAGTGAAAACATCATCACTACTCCATTTACTGCCCACCCACTTGCTGCACCATTACTAGAACTGCTGGTAGAAGGAGACTTGTGAGGTTTCTTCCCTGAGTATCAAGTTACATGAC
The DNA here is from genome assembly GCF_963678975.1 of Dysidea avara. Lineage (NCBI taxonomy): Eukaryota > Metazoa > Porifera > Demospongiae > Dictyoceratida > Dysideidae > Dysidea > Dysidea avara. The sequence continues at coordinate 49,215,990 of NC_089275.1, read as the reverse complement.
TTTCCAAGTTAATTGTTCACGTATTGATTTGTTATGTAGAATTTTACCAGGCTATAGCTATACTATGACGGATTTCTCCCCAGTAGCTACTGGCTGATAGGTAGGCAACAAGCTAAAGTTGTGGTCACCAAAACTCTACATGCAGTTAGCTAATGCATACATAACAAACATATGGTGAATACTGTGGCTTGCTATCATACTTACATCACATGTCTGGAGGACTGGTCATGCTCTGTATGCTCCAGGCGTTGGGCTCCTCTAGATCTGTGTACTCCTAGTACTATCAAACCTGTTGAGGGGTAGGAAACACTTGTGAAATCAATAGGGAGAATGAAGAGTAATGTGTGGACTTACATTGAAAATAGCAATAATGATTCACCAAAACAACACCCCAACTGCTGTATGCTGTCCTGAAAATACTATACAAAAACACTGTGACATGTATTGGTCAGTGTTGGGCAAGTTACTTTGTAAAAGTAACTAGTTACATATTACTTGCAGCTGAACTATTTAGTTACAGTTACATATTACCCATAAAATAAAGTAACTATAATAATATTACATATTATATTACTTTGTGTCCACAACCTTAAGCATTCACATGTGAAACTACCACCTTATCACGTGACATGATTTCGTTGTTGGACAATGCGTAAATCTTGGTTATAAGTAAGAAGCTGGTGAATAAGCTTCATTCAGTAGGCTTCGTTACTTCGTTGTGGCTAGGCGTTACTCAGTGGGTTACTAACGAAATTAGTAACTTCGTTACTTGTAGTAATAATATTACATAATATTAGACTTGTTACAGTAACTATATTACTTAGGTAATGCATTACATTTGTAAGTAAAATAACTTGAGTTATATTAATTGTTTTTATAGCGTATTTCGTTATATCACTTAAGTATCACAAAAGTAATAATATTATGTAACGCGTTGCTCCCAACACTGTCCAATTGTGAGTTTAATTGCTCTATTTGACTAGCACACACTGGGTCCCTCCTAGAGATATCATTCAATCCGTTTGACAGACAACTTGTTGTCCATTCACACCATACAGTGTGAGGAAGGTGACTAGTAGAGCAGCTACAGACATTTTGTTCGGGTCTGACCCCACGTGCTAAATTAAGGCCACTACAATGAGATAACTTGTTTCTCATCAACTTCTCATAGAGTAACACATGCGGGCGGGTGGGTTATCTCATTATCTCATTATTGCACAAGCCATAGCATATTTGTACAAAACCAGTATAATAATCCTTTATTTTGGGTTATTGGCAGGGTGCACACCAAGCACTAGTGCACACTGAGGGTAAAACTCCGAGTGCACATAAACTTCAACTTCAGTAACAAAGCTTTACAAGAGTTTCACTAGTCTTGGGGTCATATACCATACCCCAGTACAGCAGCAGCAGCAGCAGCAGCAGCAGCAGCAGCAGCAGCAGCAGCAGCAGCAGCAGCAGCAGCAGCAGCAGCAGCAGCAGCAGCAGCAGCAGCAGCAGCAGCAGCAGCAGCAGCAGCAGCAGCAGCAGCAGCAGCAGCAGCAGCAGCAGCAGCAGCAGCAGCAGCAGCAGCAGCAGCAGCAGCAGCAGCAGCAGCAGCAGCAGCAGCAGCAGCAGCAGCAGCAGCAGCAGCAGCAGCAGCAGCAGCAGCAGCAGCAGCAGCAGCAGCAGCAGCAGCAGCAGCAGCAGCAGCAGCAGCAGCAGCAGCAGCAGCAGCAGCAGCAGCAGCAGCAGCAGCAGCTGCAGCAGCAGCAGCAGCACCAATACTAGTGTATAGTCTAATATACACTGTAGCACTCACTGTTGATGCTTCGGTGGTTGTTGATGCTCCTGAAAGCACTCTAATCAACACAGAAGTAAAAAACACTCATAAAATCGTGTCTGTATTTCAATGAGATTGCAGTTTTCCATGGAAATAGTACTTTTCTACGTGATAAACCCACTACCACAACATTAAAAAAAGCCATCTCATGCAATAATGAGTGCGCATGGGCAAAAGAAAATTTTGGTGCGGGCGGTTGATGAGAAACAAGTTATCTCATTGTAGTGGCCTAAATGCGGACGTGTTACTACACGTCATAGCATAGCTCTGCTTCTTTCGTGAGCCACGCCCACTTACGTAAATTACTGTCTGTAGACATATGGTAGCCACGCCCATTCATCAGTCCTTAGGTATGCACGAATCCACGACGATTATTGTCTGCAGGCTTATGTAGAGCCACGCCAACTGATCAGTTGTTATTGTATGAGTCATAATCTAGTATAATAGTGCTGTGAGTAACTCAGCAGATATATAGTGGTCATGAGCTTGCAAAAAAACTTCACAAACAAGTATAAGAAAAAATTTGGAATTTTAAATTAGATTAGGGACAGTGTATAATGCTGCAATAAAAAGTACTGAAACAAGCTGGATCAGAGTAGTACGTAATGTCCAAATACTGTAAAACAATAAGAAGTGAATATCCCTACTGTGCATTGAGTGAATATCCCTACTGTGCATTGAGTGTAGCACAGTAGGGATATTCGCTTCTTATTGTTTTACAACTATACAAGGCGTAGGATGCTTCGAGTTTTAATTAAAGGTGAATATCATAAGTTGATGACATTGTGCAATACTTTATCACCACTTTACAGAGTTTTTGAAGACAGACAACTAGATTTATGTTATAGTATAATAAAACAATGAAAGATTCTTCAGAGATTGTAAATGAGAGAATAAACGTCTTAATGATTAAGACAAAATATACATTACAAGCATATAGGGGCCTATAGACACAGGGGTACCAAGTGCTGATGGATCAGTACAGGAGCCCTGGCCTGGCAAGACTTACATTAATTAATTAAATTACAATACACACACACACAAAAATCTATATATATATATCTATATGTAATACTTAAAGTTTACCTAAGGTGGTCTAAACGATCCCAGTCTGGGGAGGCTCTAGAATTAAAAATTCTGTAAGAACAGGACACAGCAATGCGAGCTGCCTGCTCAAACAAGGGTTTTAATTTAATTGCAAGATCTACGACTATTACACATAGATGGCAATTGGATTGAACTCCTAACAATGATGCACAAAATTGTTTCTTAATTGTCCTACACTTTGAAACATTTTAAATCAATAAGATTCCATTTGACGGTTTGTTTGCTCAATGGTAGTTTCAATTCTAGCAAATTCATTTTAGCCTTACGAATGATTACCATACCATGAAGTCTCCTCTCTCACGTCAACTGACAACAAAACTTTTATGATAGGGTCAGCATAAATTACTAATTGCAGAAATGATCATACAGCACAAATTGTTTCATGTACATGCATGATAAATATAGCATACGTTTTACAGTGGAAACCAAATACAATGTTGGAGTAAATAATTAGCATGCATAGTTAGCCATTTTATTATATTAATTTAACCGTCTAATAAAGTAGCATTATGTATTTAACTGTTCATCCAAATGAAAAAAATCATCCAGTTGCCAATGAAGGGTTTCAAATGTTAATCTAGATGCCGCATCATCCTTCCAACACTTTAACATAATTTGATGGAGCAGTTCTGGACAACCCATCGGACATGGCATACGATAACCTGTTTGCAATGCTTCTAAGACTTCAGCATTATTCATTCCGGGGTAAGGGAAACGATCATAGGTGATCAACTCGTAAAGTAGGATACCAAATGACCACACATCAGATTTTACGGTAAAACGATTATACATTGCAGCCTCTGGAGCTGTCCACTTGATGGGGAACTTTGCTCCAGTGTGTGCTTCATAGATATCTTCATCAATGACTCGGGCTAAGCCAAAATCTGCCACCTTACAGATAAGATTCTCTGATACTAAAATATTTCTTGCAGCAAGATCTTGATGGATATAATTTTTCTCCTCAAGGTAAGCCATTCCAGCTGCTACTTGTGCTCCCATATCTATTAGTTGGGGAAGCTTTAGAGAACGACCATCACCTCTGAGGTACTCTAACAAGCTGCCATGTTTCATCAACTCCATCACCATGTAGATGGGGTCCTCTTGTGCGCATAGTCCATATACTTGGATTACATTGGTATGTTGAAGTTGTTTCATCAAAACTACCTCACTTAGAAATTCAGATGGAGCCACAATACCAGATTTAAACACTTTCACAGCAACTGCAGCCATGCCATTCCACACTCCCCCCCATACATCACAGAATTTCCCTGCACCTAGTTGTCTTTTAAGTTGAATTAAATCTCGTTCAATTTTGCAAGTTTTGTTAGTTTTCCTTGACAATCCTGCAGTTGGTAGTGGTTCAACAAGTTGACAAGGTGTACTCAATGTAGTACAAAGACCATCTGCTTGACAGCTATAGTAGGCAATTAGTTCTTGTACAGTATCAAAACACACCCGTCTAGTGATAAAGCATTTCCTGGTATCATCATCTATATATCGTATTCTGTAGAACTTCACCTTTTCTACATCTCTAACACAGAGAGAATAAGCACCCGTTTCAATGACACTACGCACAAGGAAAGATCCAACAGGAGCAGAAAACAACCGTTTCTCAACATCTATACGATCGATACATCCATGGAACCACCTACACAAAACAGATAAGTCAGTCAAGGTAATTTGCATAAGGGTTATAAGTTGTGCAGGTCCCATTTCTATGTTACACACCCATCAAAATATGGATACTTGTTACTGTCAGCCGTAAATCACACAAAACATACCATTTCATGATAAAAATAGCAGTAAAAGTACAGCACTTGTTAACTGGGACAACAGTCCAACTATATAACTAATAAGTAAGCCACATTATTTGTATGCTTTATTGTTCAACACAATGAGCTGAATGAACCTTTTCTAAGTGCTGGAAACCACTCCATATTTTAGGTATGTAATTTAATCTGTCAGTGCGTGACCAGGCCTTTGCAGTGCTGATGGGGTCCTGGCACAACTTTCAGTTAATTGATGTTTAAATAATATTTAACATGTGAAGCAACAATTCTTGTATTACCACTACACAGCATTTCAGGCAGTGTGAATGTTAATAGTGTGGTAATGCAAAAATGCAAAGGTATGCTGTTTGTGGTCCTGACAATATACTAACACCAAGAGTTCATAATATATATACTAAGGAGAGTATCCTACTCTCATATACCCCTGTAGAAAGGCGTATCATGAAGTTAGGACGTAACGACAAGATGTTGTGGTTTGTGATGTGTGGGCAGCCGTAAAAGTGCAAGAATCATTAGCACCATTTTACACTCGTGACACTCAGGATAGCCATATTTGTGAATGGCTTAGCAAGAAATGCCTACGAAGGAGTTTTAACCCATGAAGAAACGATTGTAGTTTGGTGAGAAACGCTTAGAGTTGGAGTTAATTTGGTTGCTAGCGACGTTGTTAGGCACACGTTCAATCGATACCATTTTCAACTAATGACATCATTAATTATACAAAGAAAAATGGGCGAACTCAGAAGTATTACATCATAACTTCACGATACACCCTTCTACAGGGGTATATGAGAGTAGGATACTCTCCTCAGTATATATATTATGAACTCTTGTTATTAGTTATCGCACAAAGCACTGTAACACTAAAGCCATCAGACTGCAAACTCTTCTGCCCAAACAACTTATCTCTGTGTATTTTTAGAAGTTAAAACCTTTCCCAATGTAATTCATTTAGGAACTTATAACCATAGACTTTGTATTGGTTGTGTATTTGCATACTTCACCATTAGCTATTAAATTAATTGAGTTGTGAGTTTGCTGAACTTTAGTTGGTGACCTACAGCACTATTGAAAGTAATATACAGTAGAACCTCAGTTATCCAGACACCACTTATCCAGATTCTCAGTTAATAGAACTATGGAAATGACTGCTCTACCGTATAGCGCCAAATTTCCGTAATGCAAAAATTTCGTAAAAGTTGAAAATATTCGCCTAACAAATTTTTTGTAATAAAAAATTTTGTAAAAATATGCTGAGCTATGATGGCAGTTAATTTTCATAATTATAGCTAATTTAATTTAGACGCAGATGGACTTCTGACCAGCAGTCTTGTGCCCAGACCCCACCCACTGCATTGAGCAGTGGGTGGGGTCTGGGCACGAGTCTACTGACCAGCTGAGGTGCTAGTGAAACAACAATACCAGTGAGAGGATTTCATGTATACAAGGATAGGTGGATGCTGGTTCGAGAAGAAATGCTCCTTTGCTAGAGTAGAGGGAGATAACAAATGCGTACGATCCATTTGCTGTAAAAGTGGAAATATTGTTGGGCATTTGCTGAAAAAGATAAGCTCAACGTGCATGCTCGTTATTTCTGAGGAGGGGGGGTGCGCTCATGTAATATTCATAGGAAAAAATTCATAACTGCCTGCTATTTACAAAAATTATTTTACTACGAAAATTTGACTCCATATGGTATTAGAGTGGTGACTGTTCTATTAGGGTAATTCAACATCATTATATATATTTTTAATTTTGTTTATGCTATTTTAAGGTTATTTATAAACAATTTCAGAGATAGAGTTTTTAGGATAATGGACCCCCTGGTCCCAAGAGGTTCAGATAACTGAGGTTCCACTGTAATCTATTTGTCAAGATTTTGTAGCCAAGTTGTTTATACTCAATGGCGGATCCAGGATGGGGCATTTGGGGCAAATCTCTCCCCCCCCCCCCCCACACACACACACACACAATGACTTATTTTTATACAAATACTATGCACCTTGTTAGACCAAAATCAATTATATCACTCATGAAAACTGCATATTACTACCATTTATTGCAAACTCACCTGAAACCACAGTTAAAACAGCTATCAAACTGTTACTCAGCACCTTCGTGTGTACTAGGCGCCTCTAAAAATAATTATTGTGTTGTTGGTGTTAATACTTTTGTAGCCTTTTAAACAGTTCTTAAGACTTCACAACCATCTGTAAAGGCCATAATGACAAAAAGAAACCTACTAAAGAGTGATCATTGCTAGTTAAAAATACAGCAACTAAAAGAGAATCTGCTCTCCCCAACCACCCACAACTTAGCCTGTTTGTGCCCCTCTCCTTGCCAGCTCCTGGATCCGTCCCTGATACTGGTGAATAAACCCCGAATGGCTGCCTTGTAGATTAATCTCTAGGTAGTACCATTCAAAAATGATGTCACGCAAATTTTCAATTTTGGGGACTCAAGTATTGTTAACAATAATGGTGATCAATATTTTGAAGATTGGTATAGCAGCTAACAAACAAGATATCGAGGCAAAAATTCCAGGTATGGTTTTCACAATGAAGACATGATAGTATTTCTACTCAACTTAAACAATAAGCTGAAAATTTCAACCCGGCATAAGACGATAGATATTATACTACTATAACCATACCTGTTAGTTTTAGGTCGATATCTTCTTCCAGGATTAAATATATATTCATTCGATTTCTTATTAAGCCTCATTAGAACTCACATTCGAGTCCCCAGTATCTATTGAAATCTGTGACATCATTTGGGATATAAATAAGTTAGACATCAAGAACCAGGGTTCTATGGGATTTAGAAAACTCGAAGGCCCTGGGCTGTAGCACCCGAGCACACTATTAAGGGCCTGAAGGTTTTCTAAATCCCATAACCTAGTGGTTCTTGACGTCTAACTTATTTAGACTACAACTCGTTATTGTACCTTGAGTTGACAGCTACTTGTAAACAAGAAATGCATGGCTAATTACTAGAAATAAGCCCTCTACACCTCCCTACATGGCGGGACCTCAGCGTCGCTGTTGCTACCCGTTTAAATGTCCATGCGTTGCCAGTGTTACAGGCACGTGCTATGTTTTAAAGTACTGGACTCAAGCGACTGGACTACAACCCATTGTTGCTATTGTTGTGCCTCAACAGCTGCTTGTAAGCAAGTAAAGTAGTGTTGATTAGTACAAACAAGCCCATTACACCATTTAAACACCCATGTGTTGCCAATGTTACAGGTGTGTAATTATCCTGTAATTATCGTGTTTCATATCGTTTCATATCGCCTCAGAGTGTGGTCTCTATTGACATGAGTGTGGCTCTATGAGATTTAGAGACCACGTTTTCAGCCAATCAAATGTCAGTATCAAACTTGTTGTAGTCTTATAGTATACAATTACATAAACTTACTCTTCAGCATGCAAAGACTTGAACTCCGCAGTGTAATTACTGGGGATAAACCCTTCTTGACCAGATGATTTAGCTTTAGCCAACCACCAGCCCTCTTCCTTATCATCAACGATGTAGACCTGGTCTCCTCTCTTAATGGTTAAGTCACCACTTTCTCTAGCAGTGTAATCATACTTTGCTACAAACAATGGCAGGTGATCTGGGGGAACAGACTGCTGTGAAACCTCATGGGGACATGATACATCAGCTGCAGCCTCATTATCAACCTCATTCTTATTATCAACCTCATTCTCATTATCAACCTCATTCTCATTATCAACCTCATTCTCATTATCAACCTCATTCTCATTATCAACCTCATTATCATGCTGTGATGCATGAACATTTGGATTTTTTCCCTTTGATAATTTCAACCATTTAAACATCTGTTTCAATGGTGCTGTCAACTTCTTAGTTTTAACCTCATTTTCTTCACTTTGACCCACCGGTTTGATAGTATCAACTTGTACAGCGAATTGTGCCTTGTTATCATCTCGATTATCAGTTGAAGTGACACTTCGAGAGTCTACTGCGACTTCTTTTCTTTGATTAAAGATCTCTATCAATCGTTTAATAGTAAAGTTTTATTTTTTTATTATTTTTTTTTTATTAATGCTTTACAGCACAAGTGCTGAAGGTCTGTAGGACACCTGGTCCTACAGTTTGTTGGAATAGATTCCAAACTGTCTTGCAGAAGTGGTGCACGACATAACGGACAACAAACAATGGTCGCCATTTTCTTATTAGACTCTATACTCCTCTCTATACATTGCTTACAGAAGGTGTGTAAACACGGGATGGTCTTCGGATCAGTATAAAGATCTCCACAGATGGAACAAGTTATTTCTTCTTCGATCTGTTGCCATTCGTCCTTTACATTTCCTCCACTGGCCATTTCATTGTCCTCCAATCACCTCCACACCACCGGAACTAAAGGTCTAAAGCGCTCGCTATGGCACTCTGCTGTTACTGGGTAGTCTGGCGGCGCCCCCCTTCGCATAGAGTAAGGGTCTGGTATGCTTAGTATCAGGGCTTAGTCAGAGATGCCAACCTCTGAACAATTTTAGGAGTGAGACCTCAAACACTACCAGCAATGTGGACCAGATTCAAGTGCAGTTCCAAGATTTTTGGTAGTGAAGACCAAAAAAAAAATGGTCGTCGCATGTTCCAAGTACAAAAATAAGCACAGGTTTGCCCAAATTTAAGCACAGGGCTAATTACGAAGCAGATCAGGCGTGAGAAATAAGCTGAAAGAGTGAGAAACAGAGGGTTAGGCGTGAGAGCGTGAGATTACTAGCCAAGGGGTGAGACTCACGCCTAATGCGTGAGAGTTGGCATGTCTGGGCCTTAGTATCACCGAGTTGTTCTGGAGGAATTTAATTTGAATGCAATGACGTAACGAAAATGGCTTTAACGGAGGTGCCTCACTCGCAGGGGGGTGGCACTCCGATGGTGCCTTTGCTCCGAGCAGCGACCTCGGTCAAGGTTGGTTGACCGCCCAATTATTTATGTTCACTCTTGACAATTCTCTATATTCGTCCTTGACCGTTGACTGATCCTCCGTTTGACCACTACATAGCTATATTTTATTTTATTTTTTATTATTAGCACTTTACAGCAACATGTGCTGCAGCCTTACGATTACCTAACCTAATTTCAGGGACTTAGATCTAATGCCTTCACCTACTGACTGACTGAAAAGGTGTAACAGAAAAGGGGCCAAAGTAAGGAAAAAAATCCCTCCATGCAGCCCCAGGATTCGAACTGCAGGTCACCCAATGTCTAGTCGGGGCCACACTCAGTCTTCCTCCAGGAGGGATGGATTTTCTTCCTTAAACCTAAAGTATTTATTATTAGCACTTTACAGTGACCAGCACTGAAGGTCCAGGATTAATTCTAACTGCAGAATTGTAACTATCAATGTAGTCATCAATACAATATTCATTACAGCGTTTGTATAGTGCCGCAGAACTGGACTGATCATTTTAAACTGCTACGTGAAGATATGATAAACGTGTGCAGTTTCGAAGCAGAGGTTAAAGGGGTTATGTTCTACAACGGCCGTGAGCATTTGCGCACAGATCAATTCGTGCATGCCTACATTGAACGGGATACCGAGAATGAACACCATGCACTGCAAAGCATATTTCGTAAAACGTTGCTCCAATAACAAAGTACTGGGACACCTGAGTGCAAATGTCACTGAAGCAGTTTATGAGATTCAGTACAAAGAAGAACGAATAGATGCTCGATTCCTTTTGTGAGTGCATGATGATTGCTAAACTATTATTATGCTGCATAAATTGTTCCACTATATGTGATATAATTGTATAATGTTGGTTCTTCTGATGGCTGTGATGCATAGCTACACCTGACCTTGGTGTATTATGTGCAACTATATCATAAGTAATAGCTAGCTATTTGCAGATTAGCTGCATGAATGAGAATGAAAATGATCAGCTGCCTAGTTCATACAAACTACAGCTGATAGCCAGCTACAGCTAAAAGAATATTATTGTTATACTACCTAACTAGCTAGCTACACACCAGCATATCACATGCATGCAGTTCATTAATAATTATAAAGTATTTACATTTCAAATGTATGTTATAGAGTGTGCATAAGTGGAAAGATAATTGAGAAAATAGACTCCAGGTCATATCGATACAGAACCACAGATATCCTGGTTTCAGTTCAAGCAGCAAAAGTTAAACACCATAACAAGATTTTCAGCGTTTTACAACACCATGGAATTGACTATGAGGTAAAAAGCTAAAATCTGTCATACATATATCCATGTAGCTATGCAATATATAATGCATGGCTGTCAATCCTGTCATACATGGTTTTGTCTTTCAGATGTACCAACCAAAGGATGCACCTTTCTATAATTGATCTAGACAACTTAATGTTCTAGTTCAAATAACAACATTACACAAATGACATGTAATTAAGCTACCTTATATTCATTGTACATTTAGTATTTATCTACTAACATTATAATTGTGTACAGTAATTAATTGCTTGAAGCTGAGCTTAAAAAGTTTTAATATAATCAAGTTTAGTAGTAGGCTTTTGTATTCTTCCACTTCGAGGTATAGAATTATTAGCTTTCCTTTCAAATTCTTGGATCTTTTCTTGAGGAATATTATCGGCTATTTCCCAGGTTGTATCACTATATCCAATCCATGATACTAAGAACTCATATTGATTCCTGATGCTGTGAAACCTCTTTTCTAGTATTTCATTAACAATGTATGGATCAGTACTCATTTCATCACTGCTTCCTTCATCTTACTCATCATCTGCTTGTACACATTCTTCCATCCTCTTATCAATATCAACATCAGCATGATATGGCAGATAATCTCTTATATTAGCTATGGAATTTTCTCTAGATCAAGTTGTACAATACCATTGCTGTTCACAAATTCATCACTTTTGCTTACACAAGTGATCAATGTTTTGCTAACTTTAGTACGACCTGTGCTAATATATACATTTTTGGCACTATCATATTTATATATTTCAAAAATTGCTGTTAAGTTAGGATTGGATGATGATCCAGTGTTACAACTAATATCTTGGTCCATTAAAAGCATTATTTTCCAATTAAGAAATACCGTAATTTACGAAGGAGATTCTTACTTGGATGTATTGCCCAAAAATCAAATGAAGAGACATCATGGTTTGCAGGTGTTGCTTGATCTCCAAACAAACCACCACAATGGAATCGTCTACTTCTATCCTTTGAGGGTTTCTCTTTGTGTGGCTGAAGATCTCTGAGAAGTGAGCTTGCATTAGCTGAGTGCTGATCAATTGTGTCCATGTTTACATCTGATATTAAATTGCAAACTGCTTCTATTGTGTTTTCCTGCACAGCTTGATCATGATGTGGCACTGACAAGACATATCCATTTTCATCATTATCTTCTAGTAATTCTAATTCTTCACTAATGTCTTTCATAGTTTTGTCCAGGTGAGCTGAAACTAAAGTATCAAATATATTTTCAGCAGTACACACATCATCAAAATCTGCTTCACTTGCAACTAATTTTATTGATTCAATAGAATTCAAAAGACAATGACTTGGGTTTTCCCACTGTTTACTCTTCCTTAGCTTGTGAGCCAAGTGAGGCACTAGCTCTTGCATCAACTTTTTGGAGTCATTATCACCACTTTTACATGCAGAAATTAACTCAGCTACAAAATCTTCATACTTACTGGGCTTCTGGTATGTGTCTGTGGTGTTCAATGTGGCATCATTTGATGATGGCGCAAATGTGATTTTCCTTTTTTTGCTGTTTTGAATGGAATTACCAGAAACTTTTTCGAGAGTGTTTTCTGCATTTTTAATTTGCATTGCCTTATTCATTTGACACAAGAAATCTCTAAATGTCAAATTAGCAGAAGTGATAGGCAGATGTGCTGCTCTACCATGTAGTATAGAATGAAAGGCTTCAATTTGTGTATTGCCAGTTCTCCTTAAACTGTAATCCTCAGCTTGAAGATCTGGAAAGGACAGAAACAGTGCAAGCTGGTGCAAAATTCCAGCATGTTCCATTGATTCTAATGTCAGATAATGAATTCTGCTAATCCAGTTTGCTGTGAGACTAAGACTATCAGTTATTTCTACATATTTTCTCCGCCGCCTCCAAGTCATAATGCCTGCCCAAAGGATTTGGACAACTTTTGGTGGTGACCCAAACTTGTTGTTCCGAAAGGGTTCAATAATCCAAAGTGTTGTTTGTAGATATAATTGTGTGGCTTTGGCAGATGGGGTAAATTCTTTAACTTCTTCAATAGCCTTTTGGGATATAACTCTTACTGTAGCATCACAATTTTGCCGTACATGTGGTGTAATGTCTGCCTGTTTGATGACCGAATTTGGAATTTTTTTTTCAATTCTCTGAGGTCTTGAATGGTAGCCAGCGAATACGTAAGGCTTCCATCAACACCAGAAATAACCTCTGCAAATACTTTAATATTTTCATTCATTAAGTTACGAATAGCTGTACGGCCACAATGATCCCAGCAGGGGTAGGCAAGCTGGGAATGGAAGGATAACCCTTTTGCAGTACAGGTGCAAAATATGCAAAACCAATCATAGGCAAACCTAAAAATTTTAAACTTGAGTTTACTTTTACATACATACTAGGTGTGGCCAGTGTGATAAGTGCTCTCAAGGAATTGCTAGCAGAATCAGTACTATTGCCAATTAAAGATAGAGCAAACTTGCTGCAATATGTTTTTCAACTGTCATCATCATAGCAAATATATGTAAACCTGTGACCCCACTCTTTGCTTCTGGAATTGAACCGACTACAAAATCACTAAACTTACCTGTGGTATCCACAAAATCCATTGTATAAGCTTCTGCTGCATAAAGACCTTCAGAACAAACCATAAATATATACTCAGCAGTTTGTTTAGGATTTTGAAACGTTGGTAAATGTGATGATGTAGGATGCATTCGGACATCAGCTGGAAATTCTTCTCCCACAAGATACTTATTTTCATACAATTCAATAGTTCGTATTATACGGGTACCATCCATGCTATTTTGTATTGGTCGTTTGTCACGTTCACATAACTTTAGAAGGACCCATTCATTAATCCCTGGCAGATAAATTTCACCTTCTAGTAACTTTCTTTTGATCTGAACTTGTCTCAAACATGGTAAACCCAGCAATGGTGAAAGTTCATTGTAGTTTCTTTCACCAAGTTTGTTACAATACAATACGGCTAATGCACGTGAAAATTCTTAATAATTGTGAGGATTTTCCATGCACTAACTGAAAACAAGCATTACACTGATATGGGTGGCTGCTACCACAAAAGGCTTTGCCAGTGCAAGCAACAGCATGGATAGTTCCAGTGTAAACAACATTGCTTCCATCTTCAACAACTGTAACTTTTTTTGATGGGAATGTCTTGTAAAAAGAAGGATTATCGGAAATTTCCTTTAATTTTTGAATATCAGTTGGATAATTTTCTTTCCAAATTCTGTATTCTTCACAACAGCTACAGTTGACAGTTATTCCATCTGGATCATTGGTTGCATCTCTGTGTATTTCCCATAGTTTCTTAACCACTGCTTCCATAATTATAAAATTGCTCATATTTCCGATCATATACTCCAGCACACTCAACTGAATGGAGAGACATTACAATATAACTTGTTTGAATAATAACCACAATTAAGCATGGAAATAAACAAAACAAACTTATAGGAAAGCACTAACCCACACTGGCAGCCTAATACTCATACTATACAGACTGTCCGTGCACTCAACCTATAGCTATGGGAGTGAACAAAGAGTGGCTTTCTGCAGTCAATATATGGGAATGGATTTATGTTGTTACTGAAGGAACATAAACTATTGTCCACAGAGGGAATATGGGATGGGTTTTTGGTTCTACTAATAATATTTATATGCCAGGATGCATATTAAATCCTTACAGCTCAAGATTATCAATGAGTGTAATTTATTATTCACTAACCTAATATTTGTACAGAAAGAGCAAGCAATAAAGAAATTGGTGTATTTTATTCTATTGTCCACTAACCTAAGAATACATACAGGGAGGAATGTAACTTGTTTGTTCTGCTAATATTAATTGCTATATAAGGCTACAGCGGAGCAAGAAATTCCAGTAGCTTGCTACCGAGAGAGCAGTTTAGCTAGATGGTTATAAAATAAATCAGTATGGAACTGTACATATACATACATGCAGTGATCTGTGCCAGGAACTAAACTTACTCGCAAATCTCCATCGCTCTCAATAAATAGCTTCTTCTTTAATACTAATGAGTCATAATACTTTAACGATATTCCCAACTTCTTGGAACTTATTTCTGGAAAATATCCCACGATGTCATCTTCGACTTCTGCAAGCGTGTACTCTGTAAGACAGCACTTTCTGAATCGCCATACCCTCGGCCATACCTTGGTTACTTCATGGCCCTCGTCTCGATCGCGAGCTACAGCCACTTTCACGAAATCGGCCATTACGGCCTTCTCGAGCACTTCATTGTTACAGAATCTGCCATAATAGCTACTAGTTGCATACGACACTATACTCAAACTAGCTATTTATATCGCTGTTTTCGCTTTTCCCCGAAAATTGTCGTATATTTCACTTCTTTTATATCGATTGTGGGTTTTTGTTGTGTGATTTTGCTTGACCGTTGACCGCCGTACTACAGCAGCATGACTCTTGACTGAACCATTTTATTCAGGTTGATTTTTGACCAGCACCTTGACCGCGGTCACAGCTCGGAGTACAGCTACTATTGGAGTGCCTCGTGGAGTGCCACCCCCTTGACCCAAAACTGTGGTAGAGATATTGAACTTTCTTCGCCTTTACACAGGCGACAGCGGATTGGTCTACTTTTATAAAATACACATGCCTCCCTACCTAGGAAATCAGAGCGTAACATGGGTTTTTCGCGTATCAAACAAGGCGAAAAGCCCTTCCCGATATAACACTTTCTTCTCTTTGTTCTTTATTAGCTAACTCCTTTTGTTTCTTCAGTACTGTTAGGACAGTATGATTCATTCTTTTGACGTAACATACACAAAAAATGCGCTGATTAAACGTGGAGCGTTCTGATTGGTTGCACCAGTTTTTGGTAATCGGGTACAACTCCGCTATACTAAGCATACCAGACCCTTACTCTATGCGAAGGGGCGGGCGCCGCCAGACTAATTACCGGGGTGTCTATTTTCTATGCTAAAAATGTACGTGGGGGCGTGAGTGGGGGCATATCTATATATATAAAGCTGAAAAGCCTGTCTGTCTGTCTGTCTGTCTGTCTGACGGTCACGCTGCTTACTCACCAGACTTGGCGCGAATCGACATAGTCTGTGCTGATAATGAAGCGCTCATCATCCGCCTACTCTAAGATTGTTATCACGAGTTCACGCGTGCTTCCGTTCGGTCTCTACAGCGCGTAGAAGGCCAAGGTGTAGAGAAAACTTGAGCAACATTCCTTTGAAAACCACAGTAAATACTGTTCAAGTGGTAGAACGCCTGACTAGCGTGTAAGAGGTCGTGGGTTCAAATCCACGTGTTGACAGATTTTTTTCTTTCTACTCAGTACCTTTTTGTGAACACCTTTTTAAAACACGACTTTTAGCTCATCATATCTTGGCATGCAAAGTACGTATCGAGGCGGGACTTTAGCGAAATTAAACACCCATCATCTGGCAACTCGAGTGTTGTTGTAGCATATCAATACGTGCTTTTGTTCGCTCTTTATAGGGCGATGAAGGCACTGGTGTAGGGAAGGATCACTGAAAAGTTGAGCTACATTCCTGTCAAAACCACTGATAAACAACTGTGGCGATTTGTGCACCTCCCTTAACCCCAAGTTATTATAACCAGCCAGGGTTCAATCCCCGCCTAGGTCATAACTTTTTTTTCACTTTTGGGACCTTTTTGATGCACCTTTTTGCTCTATCTGTTCCATGCAAGTCTTCATCTACAAACTCTTATGATCAATTTTTCAGCACTGGCACTGAATTACCTCACATAATAGGGACTCTTATAGCACTTTTGGGACAGGGCAGACAAATTGCCAACATATTTGTCCATCTGTGTGTTGGTCCAGTGTGTTGTATTAGAGTAGGTAAAAGCTTCTTTCACCAGTATCCAGAATATCTACATCTTTGTTTTAAGCACATAGGTGTGCACTGACATGAAAAACTGTTTGTTCAGACTTACCTCAATACTGCTGTAGTAATAGGCAGCTTGCATGATTGAACAAATACTACTGTGCATCAGAAAAATGATAATACTGGAACCATGCAGATCCATAGTTTACACCGAGGAACTGCATCTGACCTGGCACAACTGTTTCACTATCCTGCTTACATGCTTTCACTCTAAAGATTCATACATTACCTTATTGGTCAATTACACTGCAGGTGTTTCAAAACTGGGTTTTTGTATGGCAAGAGGTATATGTGTCACTGCAACATCAGAACTGAAAGTGCATAGGACAAGTTCTGAACTTTTGCTTGCCATGCAGTAACTATAACTGCAAATTGTGTTGACTTTAAATTATGCTCAAGTTCATTTCTCTTTGTGACAGTCGGTAAGGTAAACATCAAAATGTAGAAACTGAAACTGTACCGTGTGTACACAACCTGTATGTAATGTAGGGTATACTGTATACAATTGCCTTAGCTCGCATGCAGTTTAACTAATTAGCTAGCCTTGCATGCATGCTTCACTATAAATTATGTACTGCATAAGGATCATGTACTTTAAAGCACTATCGACATACATGCTACACAGCAAATATAGGACACTAATATTTATGCTTGGTTCCCAATATATTAATTATTGTTGCATTAGTTCTCATGTAAAGCAGCAAAGGTTTCGTTTGTTCTATACAGCACGTTGAAGTCACTGGTAGGGAAGATGCACTGAATAATTAAACTACATTCCTGTCAAAACCACAAACAATAAACTTTAGTGTTTTGCATCATTAATGACATAAGAAAACCTCATGCTCTTTAAAAAATGTGACATCACCATGTACCCTACATAGCTACATTAGCAGTGCTGGTGTTTAATGCTTAGTCCCTCTTCGTGGCATTAAACTGCTTAATGTGGAGATGGTCCTGCACATAGGGCAGGTACCAATGTTAGTCTATATATATAAAGCTGAAAAGCTGTCTGTCTGTCTGTCTGTCTGACGGTCACGCTGCTTACTCACCAGACTTGGCGCGAATCGACATAGTCTGTGCTGATAATGAAGCGCTCATCATCCGCCTACTCTAAGATTGTTATCACGAGTTCACGCGTGCTTCCGTTCGGTCTCTACAGCGCGTAGAAGGCCAAGGTGTAGAGAAAACTTGAGCAACATTCCTTTGAAAACCACAGTAAATACTGTTCAAGTGGTAGAACGCCTGACTAGCATGTAAGAGGTCGTGGGTTCAAATCCACGTGTTGACAGATTTTTTTCTTTCTACTCAGTACCTTTTTGTGAACACCTTTTTAAAACACGACTTTTAGTTCATCATATCTTGGCATGCAAAGTACGTATCGAGGCGGGACTTTAGCGAAATTAAACGCCCATCATCTGGCAACTCGAGTGTTGTTGTAGCAAATCAATACGTGCTTTTGTTCGCTCTTTATAGGGCGATGAAGGCACTGGTGTAGGGAAGGATCACTGAAAAGTTGAGCTACATTCCTGTCAAAACCACTGATAAACAACTGTGGCGATTTGTGCACCTCCCTTAACCCTAAGTTATTATAACCAGCCAGGGTTCAATCCCCGCCTAGGTCATAACTTTTTTTTCACTTTTGGGACCTTTTTGATGCACCTTTTTGCTCTATCTGTTCCATGCAAGTCTTCATCTACAAACTCTTATG
Source organism: Dysidea avara (assembly GCF_963678975.1). Taxonomy (NCBI): domain Eukaryota; kingdom Metazoa; phylum Porifera; class Demospongiae; order Dictyoceratida; family Dysideidae; genus Dysidea; species Dysidea avara. The sequence goes on along the minus strand of NC_089275.1, from coordinate 49,197,422 downwards.
ATCAATTTTTCAGCACTGGCACTGAATTACCTCACATAATAGGGACTCTTATAGCACTTTTGGGACAGGGCAGACTAATTGCCAACATATTTGTCCATCTGTGTGTTGGTCCAGTGTGTTGTATTAGAGTAGGTAAAAGCTTCTTTCACCAGTATCCAGAATATCTACATCTTTGTTTTAAGCACATTGGTGTGCACTGACATGAAAAACTGTTTGTTCAGACTACCTCAATACTGCTGTAATAATAGGCAGCTTGCATGATTGAACAAATACTACTGTGCATCAGAAAAATGATAATACTGGAACCATGCAGATCCATAGTTTACACCAAGGAACTGCATCTGACCTGGCACAACTGTTTCACTATCCTGCTTACATGCTTTCACTCTAAAGATTCATACATTACCTTATTGGTCAATTACACTGCAGGTGTTTCAAAACTGGGTTTTTGTATGGCAAGAGGTATATGTGTCACTGCAACATCAGAACTGAAAGTGCATAGGACAAGTTCTGAACTTTTGCTTGCCATGCAGTAACTATAACTGCAAATTGTGTTGACTTTAAATTATGCTCAAGTTCATTTCTCTTTGTGACAGTCGGTAAAGTAAACATCAAAATGTAGAAACTGAAACTGTACCGTGTGTACACAACCTGTATGTAATGTAGGGTATACTGTATACAATTGCCTTAGCTCGCATGCAGTTTAACTAATTAGCTAGCCTTGCATGCATGCTTCACTATAAATTATTATGTACTGCATAAGGATCATGTACTTTAAAGCACTATCGACATACATGCTACACAGCAAATATAGGACACTAATATTTATGCTTGGTTCCCAATATATTAATTATTGTTGCATTAGTTCTCATGTAAAGCAGCAAAGGTTTCGTTTGTTCTATACAGCACGTTGAAGTCACTGGTAGGGAAGATGCACTGAATAATTAAACTACATTCCTGTCAAAACCACAAACAATAAACTTTAGTGTTTTGCATCATTAATGACATAAGAAAACCTCATGCTCTTTAAAAAATGTGACATCACCATGTACCCTACATAGCTACATTAGCAGTGCTGGTGTTTAATGCTTAGTCCCTCTTCGTGGCATTAAAATGTTTAATGTGGAGATGGTCCTGCACATAGGGCAGGTACCAATGCTAGTTTCTGATAATCGGGAGATTGGCAGCTTTTCAAGCTAGCACAACCATAAAAAGCTGCATAAAAGCATGCTTAGCTTGTTCCTTCCTTTTTAAGTTGCACATGCAAACATGAAGTTTAATTGTGCCAACTTGATAGCAATGCTGACATGTGAGCTGACGCTGTTTCAGGTAGTCTCGTGCCCAGCCGGGCTTGCGCTAATGCGCAGTGACATTTGAGCTTGTCTGTGACCATAGATTATAGACACATACACTATAACTTATGATGTGACCAGTCTGCAAAAAGGGATCTTATAGCCTTTGCAAATTGTCATAACTCCTCATGTTTTCAACCTATCACCTTCATATTACACACAGCCAATCCATGGTGGTATAAGGGGACCAAATTTCAGGGTGATACCACATTCACAAGTCAAGTTACAGGTAGCCAAGTACATGTAATTGAAAAGGCTATATAAGATTCCTTTTCACAGACCGGAGAACTATTGACTCAACTATTGATAATCTATGAAGTAAATATATACTGTACACTGTAAGGTATACAAACGACTCAAATTTTTGGATTGTTTTACCTGCAACTGTAGTTCAAACGACCAATTTTTTGGCAGTAATGACCCAAGGATGTATTGGTTTATTTTAACTTTGTAAGATATAGTCATATTACCCAGATGCTCTATAATCTCTTCAACCTCTAGCCAGGTGTTTGAAATAACTTTGCCATCATGGTCATTTAACCATCTGTGGTAAAATTAGCTAACCTGTGTCACAAAAGATTTGTTTATTTGTTTGTCTGTTTATAATTAACAAGTCAGTCATCATCAGTAATAACCTATCTATGACACATATTCACAATAATTGTTACATACTACATTTTAATACTTTAACCATACCTGGTCTTATGGAGTTTTAAAATTGTATCTAAAACCTATGTTCTCCATGTTCACTTTTGATTGTGGGATGTAACACAACTGTTATAACGGTCAGTATACTGTAAATTTAACCATGTAGCCGGTCATCTAGACTTTACCATAGTAGACTTGACAATTCACACTCAAACCACCAAAATAATAAGATCTTAAGTGAACAGTTGTATTGACCTTCCCTGGTTATTTTGACTCATTAGTTCAAATACCTACTCCGGTTTAGATAGTCATTTTAACCAAAACTTCTGCAGTTTAAATTTACCCATGGAGTTCAAATTGATCCATTTGAATTTACTGTGTACATGCAAGTATGAGAAAAAAATTGGAATTTTAAATTAGATTAGGGACAGTGTATAATGCTGCAATAAAAAGTACTGAAACAAGCTGGATCAGAGTAGTACATAATGTCCAAATACTGTAAAACAATAAGAAATGAATATTCCTACTGTGCATTGAGTGTAGCACAGTAGGGATATTCACTTCTTATTGTTTTACAGTATTTGGACATTACGTACTACTCCGATCCAGCTTGTTTCAGTACTTTTTATTGCAGCATTATACATTGTCCCTAATCTAATTTAAAATTCCAAATTTTTCTTATACTTGTATTTCCTTAATATTCAGTTCAAAGCAACATCACTTGCTGAACTTCATGCACAAGGAAACATTACTTCCTTATAAGCGCAACATAACTTGAAGTGTTTAAGATTAAAACATGATTTCTTATTATAGTCTTTTTGTATTCACCTGAGCTGAGACATACAACTGACAGGGCCGCCCAGAGAAATTAAGGGGCCCAGGGCAAAGAGTTAAAGTGGGGCCTCAGGGGCAAGGAGGTTTCCATTCTGAATCACAACTTCACCCAAGCTGTAAGTTGAACTCCAAAAAAAAAAGGTCATTACATGCTGACAATGACAATAGCTACCCTTCACCCACCATATCTCCTTATTTATAAACTTGCTACACTGCTACTCTGAAGAATACTGTGACTGCTCTATTAGAGTATCTAGATCTGACTGCTCTATTAGAGTATATCGATCTTTTAAACAGGTATTCAAGGGGCCCTCCATGGGGCATCCTGGGAGCTCCTTTCAGGCTGGGGCCCGGGGCAAAATTCCCCAGTTGCCCCCCCCTGTGGGCGGCCCTGACAACTAAAACTGTAGCTAATGTCTCAGGGATGATGAACAGATGAAGTGAACATGTTTAGGACAACCAACTGTGTTTGGGTTGTATACAATCACTGCCAGGTGACTGGACTACTGGATACCGTACCACTCTCCTCCACACAATAGAAAGCAGTGCGGCCATGCCAGATTTGTTAACTTTGCTGTAATTATGTATTAGACAACAATAGATGGGATGCGGCAAGACAATTGCAAGTTACTTATTAATTAGTTTTCTGACTTGGATGACCATTAATTACTTGTATACACATCAGTTACATATAATAGTTATACGGGCACAATGTGGAGTCTATTAAATTTATAAACCTGAAGGCCCTAATCTGTAGCACACGAGTGAAGCAATTGCAAGGGCGCTACTAATGACCTGAAGGTTTATAAACTTCATAGACTCCACATTGTGCCTGTATAACTTTTTTTCTCAAATATTTAGTCAGGGAAAACAGCATCAGCCAAGGAAGGCTTCTTTTCAGCTGTACCCTAAGAACACAGTAAAATACAAGATACAGTTCACAAAAGAAAAATTAACTACATTGCATGATATAAGTTTTTAAATTTATCGGCAGTTTTAGCACTGTACAGTGCTTTATGTAAACTGTTCCAAATGGCTGTGCCCCCAAATGCCAGTGACTGCTTACCACAACTAGTCTTCGCACTAGGAACAAACAATCTGTGTACATTTCTACCAGAGTGACCAGTGACACCAACAGCATAAGAGAAAATTCCATGTAAATAAGGAGGACAGATCTTATTAACAATTCTAAAAACCTGCAACGCTTTATGAAAAGTATGCCTTTCAGTTACAGTCGATTGCAAGTTCAAATTAATAGAAGAAGAAGGTAATGATGAAGTAAATTTAGAATGAAGTCTCTCCAGACGACAAGTGCTAGTAGAGTTTGATGGTGACCACACAGTATTACAGTAATCCAAAACTGATAGTATAAGCTTGTATCGATATATATACAACAACTGAATAACTCTAGAGAAAGTATGCTTAACGTGATTTACAGCATAAAGTTTCTTTCTAACTCTTCTCAGAACATACCCACATGAGCTTGCCAAGTGAGATGTTGATCTAGATATGTACCTAGCTAGATTCTTGGTAGTACAAACTAGCACCATTCAATGTTACTGTAAGATTGTGTACTGGCGGGAACCAATCAGTATACATAATGACTTTATCACATTCAATTTCAGTCTGTTAACAATCAGTCATGTGGATACATTCTCAACATCAGCATTCTCAACTACAGAAAGGTCACTGTGGCCGAAGTGCAGCTCAGTATCATCTGCATACATACTAATGTCAGACAATGAAATAGCTATATAATACTTGGCAAGTCATTGACATACATTGAAAAAAGTAAGGGCAGTAGGATTGAACCCTGCCTACTTTAATAGACCCACTGGATGACAACCAGCCTTCATAGGCAAACTGCTGTGTTCTATTATTTAGAAAATTCCTTAACCCAGAAGCGGCTTTCCAAGGTTTCCAGAAACCCCTTTGGAATTGGCTTACTTCAGAACAGCTGTCCAGGCAATTAGCTATTGATAATATTATACCAATTGTTCCTTAACTACAACTAAACCATCTCAGAGAGCATAACATGCACATGAATCAGCTCAGTAACTGATACCATCACTTCCTTATAGCAAAACTTAAGGATCACACCCCAAGCTTTTAATGCCTATCATTTAATCAATATAGTTTAGTAATGAACTTCCAAGGCTACATTTAGAACAAACAGAGGAAATGATGGCAGTTGTGATGCAATGAAGGACAAATGCCAAGATGAAGAAGCAAAGAGTTGATTAGTTTTATTGATTGTTATTAAAATGAGAGAATGTAATACATTAAGTATATGCATGAAAATTCTTGGTCACATGTGACCACAAAGACTGGCTCAAAAAAAGAAACCATGTGGGTGTGGCAAAGGTGAAAGTACAAAAATATAATGCTACAGCCAAGATTCAGATGTTTAAGTAGGGCACAGCCTCTCCCTGCAGTCTCGTGTCATAAATATATTTTGAGATGCTGTAAAGCAAATCTTAGATTGATACTCTCTAATAGAGCAGTCACTTTGTAGTGAAATACTCTAATAGAACATTCACTGATTAAAATGTTCAAAGATTATTGCAAAAATGTTTCAAGCCTAGTGAATTCAGTAGATACATTTACCTAGTTTTAAACCACAACATTTTATTAAATTCCAAACATTACAAATCTTGCCAGCAACTGGTTTGCTGCACCCCCAGTTTCCTGCATTTGAGTCCTACTACCACTGGAAATCCCCTGTTAGAAATCCTAAATCCGCCCCTGTATTAACCTATAGTGACCACTATCACTAAAACCATACCAAACTAACTTCTGCAATAGAATAGTATGTATATCATCTTACTGACTTACCCACCTGCTACTTCGTACCTATAATTACCATTCCACAAGAAAAGGATACTTCACTCATGACAACTATAACTACAAGAATTGACTCCTTTATGGTTTCATTCTTCCCATCTGTAAATAAAATTTGGAATATTTTAGACTTTTTTGTAGCTAACTCCTCAATCTTTGATCACTTCTGACATAATTTAGACAAGCAAATAAAAATTGTGACCGAGTCTGACAAAAAGGGGCTTTTAGCTGGAAATACATGTGTTTGCTTAATTATGAGTATCTCCATTTCTGTGTAAGCTATAACAATTCTGCAAGTTTCAGTAAACTCTTCATAATTTCCACATAAGTGATAAAAAATTTAAATAATTATCATGTCTACAGAAAACGTTATAAAATTTCAAATTTTGAAATTATGGTCAGAATTTGATGGGCTATAAACCCCATTTTGTCAGACTGGGTCACATATGTACAAAGTAACACACCCTTGCATTATAATCTGTATTGATTGCTGCACAGTATCTTTGTATTTTAATGGCTTGGCAAAGTTCAAGCTTATTGCTGGATGATCTCACTTTCTACCATCAGATTATTTCAAATGCTGACTGTTTATATCTGCAAGAAAATCTATACACTTTCCTTAAATGGTGCCAAAGGTGGTTAATGCGTTTGCAGCTTCCAAAGCCTGAAGCTCTTTGTATCTCAAGCAATCATTATCCTCCTACTTTCGCATACCTCTTTGATGGTCAACCCCTTCAGTGGTGAAATATTTGGGAGTTTACATCAATCAACATTTGACATGGACAGATCAATGTAAGTTAGCATGCATTAAGGCTACTAAAGTTTTGAACCTGCTACGTCGTTTGTTATACTGTTGTTCACAATCTGCTAAAAGCCATTCATATTGTGCTCTTGTTCTTCTGCTAATCCAGTTTGGCTGTCCAGTTTGGTTACCTCATTATAATAAGTACCTCAAACAACTTGAATCTATTCAGAATCGGGATGCTCGCTGGATTTGTGGCAGTCATTTTAATCCTTCTACGTTTACATGATCACCATTATCAGGATCCTGCCTTTCTGAACTTACTTGGCCTTCCATATACACACGGCTCATCACCATATCATTGTTATTTTTGTATGACTTGATGCATCACCAAACTTTGATTACTTTTGATGATCACTTCAAATTTAACTTTAACAACACAAAATCTCATTCTAGGACACTCATGACTAAAACAAATCATCAGTGATTAATGCATATCGTTACTCTTTTTTTGTACATATCTCTTGGGGAACACATTACCAGCTTCTGTATATAATATGTAATGTAAATTCACATAAGGTTTTTGTTCTGCTGTACTGCATGTATATAACTTCTTGTTTGTTTTTGTTATTAATTTTGTGTTATGTAAATATTTTTGCAGTTTGTGTTGTGTGTCGTGTAAATGTTGCATTCTTTTAGGGGGTGTTCTTATAGGCCCTTTACTCTCCAGCCCCTGTGAATTTTCACAAATTAATAAAAATCAATATCAAATCACTGACAGTAATTAATATAACTATACATGCTCATGTGACAAAATAAGCATCCTTGTTACATCACTGCATTTTTTTTATATCACATATATTTTTAGCAATAATTAGCTGTAAGGGTAACATGTAAATGTACATATATACAATCATTAATAACATGTACTCATTGGATAAACCTAGATTGTGAACATATGCTCATCTCTGGTCATCAGCACTCATACAGCACACACTGTGATAATCATTTTGCGAATCCCTCTTCACTGTACTTTGTCACACAAACTCTCTTTTTACTTGTAGTTACAATCATTGCAATAGCTATAGCTATACCCCACACCCCCCTCCGGTCTCAGGTTATAGGGCTTAGTATGTAGTTAGTTGTAAAAAATAGTTTTTAGCCACTGGCTTAGAATTACACATATTTCTGGCTAACTGCTGAGGTCTGAGACATTTTCCCCAGGGAAATTTTTGAAATGTAAGTATGTCAAGAGTCAATCTGGAACTGAGCAATTTTAGAGAGATCTGGAAGTAATTAGCAGACTTGCAAAATTTTGAAAATAAGAACTATATACATAGCTATAATATAATTATGTACATGAAAGCCTTGTTTTATTGGAGTTTAGGGAATCTTTTTTTATAGTGGACTAGTAGGATTGTAAGGCAATTGTTAATGAAAGAGTAGCTAGACCACATAATATTTTTGAATGGCTATCTCAATATTGGATCTTGAAGTATAGTTACTTTTAGTCAAATCTCTGTAGTAAATTGTAAATAGTTAAGATGCATAACACATAGGTAGCAATACAGCTAACTTTGAGCCTATTGATTAATAATGTAATTTGTTTGTGCTTTGCTCTGTGTGTTGTATATGTACTTAGTTGCTCTGGTAAGGAAGGACAGCTTATGCCGGTTACCTAGAGAATAAACAATAAATCAAATCAAATACGTTATTATTGTGTCTGAAGGCGTGGAGTATATTGGAAAACAAGGTAGAGTATATGAGATTTATTACCCACCCAAAACAGCCTAAATATATAGCTGTATAGAGTCTAATAGCTACTACACATAAACATTTATACTCTACAATTTATACTCCATGACAAGAAGAATAGTAGTCATACAATGGATATTGCATTGCTTCATCAAACATTGCTTCCTGATATGTACTTAATTGTGTATACAAAGGTGTAAATGCATGTATCTATGTTTACAAATTCAAGTTACTTATTTAACTGCACCAATTATATACAAAACAAAACTAAAGTGCTAATAACAGTGTTAAAAAATACTAGTTTGTTGTGCATGGGTCCATGGTTACCACATATACACATGCAACTACACTGACCTGATGATCCAGCTACATAGCTACGTATGTAGGCCAAACTGTGACACCATGCAGTGACAGTGTGTTACACTAAACCTAAACACCCACCATACTTGCTGTGATCATGATAGTAAAGTGGATACATTGTTGTAATATCAATAAGGAAGATTCTGTCAGTATTTCCTTATCAACCATCACTTGCTGAGCTTTATGCACAAGGAAACATTGCTTTCTCATATGCAGAACAAAACTTGAAGTGTTTGAGGATAAAATGGTTTCTTACTATTGTCTGTTTGCATTCACCTGAGCTGAACCCTACAGCTGACACTGTAGCTAATATCACAATGACAATGAAGTGAACATGTTTAGGACAACTATAGTTGTTGACAACACAATAATATACGCTTAAATTTGAAATATTCCTTAAAAACCATTACATTGTGAACCTTCTCTAAACTGAAAACCCACATGTTTTTGAAAAGTATTGCTCAGTATAGTTAGTTCTACATTCCACAGTACCAACTGGAAGAGTATGTGTATATTGCATGATAATCCTTAAGCCTCATAATTTACTTGTCATTGTGGATGTGGTTTATACAAAAGTGCAGTTTTCAAGTTTGACACACAGCTAAAGCCAGCTCACAGTGCCATTAATTATTCCTGTCATGGCTCCTCTGTAAAATACAAATAAGAGTTTACATGATATCCATGAAATACTAATTCTAGTAATGCTAATACAAGCTGCAGTAACAACTGACTAGACTACACCACAACTGACCAACTACAGTGGACAACAGCTAATGAGTGAGTTAGTTTTACTGTGTATAAAAGATTAATTTTACTGGAGGTTATTAACCTTTCTACACTGTATAATGTTTTTAATACTGTGTTGCTCTTCACTGTTAACTAAGGCAGAATTATGTCAGGTCACATTAGGGTAATGTTATTGCTCATTTCATATAAGGAACTGATGAGTGGAATAGAGACTGACTTGTAGCTAAATGAGAAAGTGATGAATAAATCATTATTGGAATTAACTACATAATGAACACATTTGACATCACAGACTGGTTCTATATAACACTAGTATCCACATATTATAGTGAGTGATGTAAATGAAATGGTAAATTTGCTTGGCTTCATTTCTTTAGAACCATACTAAAGTATTGTAACTTATCACCATTTCCTTGTGACAACATGAAGCCATTAACAGCTAGTGGCCAACACCAAAGGTCTTATATAGCAACATGTGCTAACAAACAGGAACCAGAGACTCCAAACATTACTTAACCTACAGTAGCTATATGATTCTTAAATCCTATATATATATATATCATTAATTTAGTGGAGTACCCATAGAATATACTGAGACTGAGTGATGTAAATAAAATGATCAATTGCTCCTGGTATTGGCTCATTTCTCTATAGAACCATACTGAGGTATTGTAATGTACTATATTTCCTCATGGCAACATGAAGCCATTAGCACTGAAGGTCTGGCAGCAACATGATTGTGCTGCAGCATTTGGATTACCCTAACCTATCAAATAGAAGTTTTATAGTGGATCACTACACACATCTTGTGCACAACCATACACACCTTTGTCTAGCTATGTCCTCCATATGATTATAATGTAAACTCAATATGTACAATATTTAACTGTTATCACTATTTGTGGTGCTTACCATTTTATGTAGTAATTATTGCACAGTACATGTACCTATAATTATCATCCCTAAACCCCATGCATGCATATAAACAAATAGAATTATACAACATCACATATCATAGAAATATTCCATGTGATGAGAAGCACCTGTGTACCAGTCATGATCAGCTCAGGCTAAACTGACTATGCACTGTTAAAATTTGGGGGCAATCATAACAATTTATGGGGTCCACTTGCATGTCTAAATATAGCATTCTAAAAAATGCAGTGATGACACTCACAGGGTGTTACAGACTGAGGGATGCTGAAATGTAACACCTAAGGTATTATTATAGTGATGGCACAATAGGAATTTATTTTAATTTTCCGAAGCTTTGATGGGAGATTGGGAGTGGAACCACTTTGATCCTTCACTTACATTTATAGTTATTAATTTTAAGAAACACAATTGACCTGTGAAATACAGGACTACAAATATACACTTTAATTACTTGCTTGCCTTTCTACAGTTTTTGCAGTTTGTACCTTTATACTATCAAAGAAGTTTTTAATTGTGGGATTTCATTCATGAGGGTGTTACAGAAGTGATGGGAGTGTCTGTGACTATAACATAATATCTGACATGTAGCATGTCATCATAACATTATTTCCATTACTGGTCTTATGGAGCAGTGTTGGTACAGAAGTTAATCATCGTCATGTACTAGCAAGAAACCGCTTCTCCAAGCTATCAGGGATGAAGGAAGACATGACAGCTAAGGTGGTACAGTTACCACTACCTCGTCCTGCTGAGAAATTTATGACTAGCCATTACCTAACAACTGTGGCGGACACACCATAGATCACATGATCCACTTAATATCATTATGTAATATTATTGTTGTTGTTCATAATAAAATAAATATCAATCAATCAATCTTGATGTGTGTGAGGTTACTTTATAAACATCTAGCTACTATGTTATGTGTGCATAAAGAACTTATGTTCTTCCTGTAAACAACACAACTGTGCAATGTGCCAGCTTTTGTGGCTACATGACACGACATACTATATACTGTTGGATGTAGTTGAGTATTTTGTTATAAGGCTTCATTTGATGAACAGTGTAGCTACAGGTAGGGGACTTCATTGAATAACACAATTCATTGTGGTTGGGTCATGGATATGATTATTTTAGTGTGCTTTCTTCATTGTAGAAGTTTTCGTATGCAAGTAGCTATACTTGTACAATAATTTCTCAAACAAATTTTTTTACACATGATCGAACTACTTTAATAGAGCACGCAAGCTAAATCATCCGAAAATATTTTTACACGAAAATTTTTTGCACAAAAATAAAGCGACTTGTGGCACAATAGGTACTGAGCATAATGTTAATGTACAGTATAGGCAGAATATTAATACTAAGACCTTATCTGAAATGTATACTGTAAAAAAACAACAACATATTTTAGCTACTTAATAAAATAGAGTTTCGACACTGAGTGGAACCCCTGTTGAAACATTACAATTACTATACAATATTGTAGTTTGTTACTCAAATAGAGCAGGCAGGTAGCCATTTGCTGTAATATTATGGTCGTATTAGAGTACATTGACATAATGTTTAAAGCAGCAATGGAAAAAATTTACAGATTCATTTGCAACAATACGTTTTTGCTTATAAATGCATGCACAAAGGACAAAACATATATTATATTATTATTATAGGAAAAATAAGGCATAAGCCTGTGAGTCCTGCTCACTGTACAAAAAACTATTCATTAAAGATAGTAATTACTAAAACATGGTCAAATTCTGCACATGCAGCATAGTAGGCTGGTGTGTACAATCCACTAACTACGTAGAAGGGATAAGTGTTTCAGAATTCTTTATAGGATATACTGGATTCTAAATTCACAGCTTCTGTGCACTAACTACTCACAAATTGGTCTGGTAATATTTCATTTGTAACTCCCTTCAGGCCCTGAAGTGGTTCCCTACTGGAATGATCACTACTTGTGATAGGTATATATAATTCAGTATACCATTCGCTTGCACTGCATAATTTTGAGGAGTAAAATGTATGTGTAGTTATAATAGCTTATGTAGCTGGTGTCTTGAAGATAACTTAATGCATTGTTATAGCAACAAGTTTGAGTTGAGACGCTAATTGTGTAAATACTCGCATAATATACACATAAAAACTATTCTCAAAATTATTTCAATTCTTTTAGAAATTTTACTTAACTTTTGTAGTAATGTTCAACAAAATTAAATTTTAGAAACAGCACAAATGCTGCTTGTATTAGACAAGGAATTAACCTACTTTTTTTTAGCTTGCAAATTGTGCTCAATTTGTGGTCAAAAATCGCTTCAAATTCGAGTTCTCAATTCTCTTTTAACCCATTATTATTCCCAAGAAGCCTACTGAGTTTTATCAAAATATTATAAATAAGTCAACTTTACAATTTATAAAGCACAAACAACCTGCAGCTGTATGTGTGTAATTGCAGAATCCTATCACAATATGCAATACTATATTCTGAAGACACTGATCAACCTGCAGCTGCAGCTGGCTGTGTTCAACAGATTTTTCAATGCTCCCTTTCTATACCTGTACTGGAACAGTGATTAGTTAGGGTGATCAGTTGATGATGTTGTTTAATAAATGTTTATGATCACTATTAGCTATCTACCCATATTAAAACTGTATATTAATAGTGGTATATGAAAATGTACAATATGAATATTATATCCCTGAATTGATAATAGTCATACAGTAGCTAATTCCGAGGAACAATATAGCAGAATTGTGCATAATATGATTAGTTGTCAAGTATTAATAGTAACACAAGATTTGTGTGTAGTGTAAGAGATAACATTGTTCATCATCTACAATGAGTTGATCATCAGTGGGATAACCACAATTGAGAACATCATCACTACTCCATTTACTGCCCACCCACCTACTGCACCACTGCTAGAACTGCTGGTAGAAAGGAGACTTGTGAGGTTTCTTCCCTGAGTATTAACACAAGTTACATGACTTTGAGTGATAAAGTTAATTGTTCACATATTGATTTGTTGGATAGAATTTTACCAGGCTAGCTTATTGTGATGGATTGCCCTATATGCTACTACCCCAGTAGCTACTGGCTGATAGCTGGACAGTTGTGGTCATTGCATTCTATACACTTCACCATGTAGTTAGCCATAACAACATATTATGGTGAATACTGTGCAATGCTCACATGTGTGGCTTGCTGTAAAGTTATATCATACTTACATCACATGTCTGGAGAACTGGTAAAGTATCACATGCTCTATATGCTCGTTGGGCAGCTCTGTATACATTCCTAGTACTATCAAACCTGTGGGGGGAACACTTGTGAAATCAATAGGGAGAATGGTAATATGTGGACTTACATTGAAAATAGTGATAATGATTCACCAAAGCAACACCCCCACTGCTGTATAGCATCCTGAAAATACTACAAGAAACACATTCATCAGTTGAACACATTCTGATCATTGCATCATATAGTACAGCTAATATGTAATGTGTGCATATGACTTACTTGGGGACACCTAGCTGGACACTGTCCATTAGTTACTGCACATTGCCCCATCTGTAATAGATGTTAACAATGTAGATACTTGTATAATTCAGCATTCCTATTGTAGCATGCAGTATACAATCAACTAAATGACGGGGACACATGTACAAAACATGAACATGTGGGCATATAAAATTTTTCAAAATACTTTTCAAACTTCATTGCTTTGCTTTTATGCTAATAAGTCAAGCATTCTGCTCAATAACTGAGACGCAACCTATGTAGCTATGTGATGAGGTCTACCACATGCCAAGGTTTTACAAGCTCTGTTACGTATCTTAGAGAGATCCCATGGGTACACTTACTCCTGTGATGGTGGCTTCATCAAACACTTCAGCACAGTTGTCACCATTTGGATGTCTGCTACACAGAAGGCGATAGCCTACCTCTAGATCATCAGCCTACACAACATGACAATAATTAGTAAAACTCTGCATAGCCTACGTATATATTCAAGACTACATTATATTGTAAATGAAACTACAATACTTACATCAGATCCACCACAACGCTGAACTACTCTGCTATATTGATCCCAACATGAGGCAGAACAGACTTCATCAAGTACTGACTGAGGAATATCCAACATTGATCTTTCCAATTGTGAGTTTAATTGCTCTATTTGATTAGCACACGCTGGGTCCCTCCTAGAGATATCATTCAATCCATTTGACAGACAAGTTTGTCCATTCACACCATACAGCGTGAGGAAGGTGACTAGTAGAGCAGCTACAAACATTTTGATCACTGAATTGATACTAGTTTTACACATTATATAGTTGCATTGATCTGATGGTGCAGTTATATAGGCCACCAGTGAGTTACATCATTGGTTGTACACCCACTACGTTATGGCTGAATGTGGACACCAGATACTGTGATGTCATAAAATTCCCAATGCATCATCAGCATTGTATGGCATGGATATGTCATCTTGTTGTAGGTCCTTGATATGGTTTGTTGTTGTTAATGTGGATAAAAATTGAGATAATATGCAACACTTTAAAAGCTCATGCATTATAGCAGAGTAAAATGTATTGAGAGTCACTGAGGTCAAGCATAGTCGGCATGACATGGGGATTGCAATTGACAAGCCATTTCTCTTCACATGTATTTAATTACTAGTTAGATGTTTAGCTTGTGTTCCCAGCCATGGGAACACTATATGTGTCAGGATACATTATGTGTGTTTGTACAGTTTATAATGACAACTGATGTATGTGTTAGAAACTCATACCAAAGTTTTTTGTGCTGTTACACTAGTGTAATATATTTATTTTATAACTGTCTGATCGAGGAAATTCTAAGCATTTATCTGTACATTAAGAAAATTGAACTTCCCAAAAGCAGTCATCTTCCTATATACATATTCACTACTGTTATGTAGATATTAAATGTGTTATTCGCTCAGTGCCAGAATTATGAACTCACACATGTACAGTGTACCATATAATCAACAGTTCATTATATAGAATATTGAGGGATCTTGTATTATAAACTCTTGATATAATTATTATAGCTATATGCATGCATGCAATGTGTACCCTGACAAGAAGATAGCATTTATTGATCTATATTATTCCCTAGTGGTTAGGGGATTAACTGGAGCCCATAGTAGTGACATGTATAGTACTCAAGGTAATATAACAGAAATGCACAGTAGGGATATAACACTTCTTATAGTTTAAATGTGATTTAATATCATGGACTACTCCAACTTGTTTCAATACTTTTTATCGATGTGCTATGGTCCCTATACTCTAGTTGAAAATTCCAATTTTTTTCGTATACTTTTAAAACATGAAAGAAGCTTCCTACACTACGTAACCTATTCTAGTATTTCCTGTATAGTGCTGTAATGGATTCCAGTAACAGTTCTAGGTTTTCTGAAGTAACAATTGTTCCAGCCAGTGAATGAGATCTAGAAGGTGTACATGTGTAGCTAAATATGGTAATATGATGTGTGTGTTGTGTGTGTGTGTGTGTGTGTGTGTGTGTGTGTGTGTGTGTGTGTGTGTGTGTGAGTGCGTGTGTGTGTGAGAGAGAGAGAGCACGCACAGTGGCGGATACAGCGGGGTTGCAATAGTTTCAGCTGAAACCCCTTCTGAAAATAGCGCGTGCCCCAACTTTATTGATGACTTGTTGTGTGGGTGGTAAAATCGCCACGAGTCATACATTGTGTGTTATAGAAGGACTTTCTACTGGCGAAACTCCATACTTTTGCCTTTGAAATCGCAATTATGGCGTTCAATAGCAGGTTGCATGTGACCTTTTTTTTCCTTTCTTTCTTGGTCTTCAACTTTTTCTGAAGTTGAGTGGAATCTGAAACCCCCTCTGAAAATTTCTAGATCTGCCACTGACGCATGTATGCATTATGTATACAGTGTGCAGTTGTGTATATGGAAGTGATCTATCTCGTATAGCCATACAATGTATGTACATAATGATATTTGTATATACCAAGTAAGTATACAATATGAGTAAAATACATTAACTTGTATGTAGCTACATGTATTATAGTGTTGGAACTATATACATGCATATATGCATGTTATAGTTATTTACAAAAATGAGCAGTAATCTATAGCTACATACATATAATATGGCTAGCTATAGAATTGTAGTTGCTTAAGTATGCATGTTATTGTAAACTCAATGATGCTACTATTAATATCATCATCATTGCTCCATTTATTACCCATCCACTTGCTGCACTCATCCCCTACACGATAAAAAATAAATTCACAAAGTTTGTACAGCAAGTTGAACACTGCATAGTTTACAGTATGGTGTTTGTGCTGCAAATTGCAAACTATTGGACCAGTATGTCACATGAGATGGTTTTTAAACCCTTACTACATCTGCATAAATTACGTACACATCAAAGCATAGCATACTTAGCATGCTATATATGTGCATGTCAAATGGCCAAGATGCTAATAAAGCACAAGGCAAAGCCGAGTGCTTTGTTAGTGCCAAGGTTAAATGTCAAATACTTTTGTATGGCATGAGCAAGGTAGTGGTTTTAATTCTTATTGGATCCGATCACTCTATTGGATTGAAGCCTTGAACATAAAAGCACTACAATCGTGTGAGAGTGTTTGTATTACAGGTGCTTATTGCTAGCCCATGCAAAAACAATATTCAAGCACAAATATACATATAAGCAATGTTACAACACAGGTAAATGTGTACAATCACTTTCATATGGGAACTGTATGATAATTGTATACTAATATGTTTTTCATAAGTGTTGTCAGTTATATTACGATATCAAAGTTTTAACTGAGATGATATAATACCTGACAAGGCTGAGGAAATGGAAGATTGCAAGTCTTGTAAGCATCCATAGCCCTCTGGAATATATCCCCAGTGTTGCTAAACCTGTAATAATAGAACACATTACTGATATGAGGTGAACAGCACAAAACAAGTAACACCATCAAGAATCACAGTTTAATATAGGGAAATGCACACGTACACATCATTAAAATTGTGGAACACATGCATTGGGTTTACCATTATCTGCAATGGTCACTTTGCTTGCACTAATAGCTATAATGTGTGCTTCTGTATGGCAACATTAATTTTCTTAGTGATGTTAAAAATGATATTAATTTTGTCAAATACTTGTCATCCTTTTTGATAAATGATGAACTGCGAACAAATCAATGTGTCAAAATTTTCCCCAGAAAGGTCTATTGAATTTTTCTGCAACACAATTATTATATAGCATCCAACTGCAGGATGGTGTTTGGCCACTCACATTGATGTCAAGAATTATAATTCACCATAACAACATCCCACTTGTTCCCTAATGTCCATCAGAAACTATTGAAAAGTATGAATTAATATTACCTTGTATACGTATATACATAATAATATAATATATTTATTCTACATAGCTATATGACAATAACACTAGTATGTATAGCTAAGCAATAGCACAATTACCGGACATTCTATATATATAAGGGCTGGTGGGCTGGTATGACTGATAACTTACATTGGTACAACCATTTGCCTGGACATTGGCCAGCTGTGGTGACAGTACAAACACCATTAGTAGAATCATTCAGCTGAATTAGTGTATCACATGATAAATTATAAACACTATAATGTGTACACATTCACCATGGTTACAAAGTCATTGTAATGTCTGTCAGTTCTATAATAATCCTTTGTATAATTAGCACCACACTAGCTCTAATACTAAGATGTTAAACATGATATTGAAACTTGATTTTGGTACAGTATTAGTATTATAAGCAGATTAAATATTTAATATTATATTGGTTAGATATTGGTATTGAACAAGAAATTAATAATAAAGAAAATTATTATGTAAGAAATTTAATATTTGGGTAGGGATATTATATGTAGAACTAAAAGCAATGAAACAAGGGAGGTCATCTAAACCTCTACATTTGTAGCTATACTAGTAGACTTTCAGTTTATTACATGACCCAGCCTATGTAAAAGTGAAATCAGGGAATGTGGGCACAACCTACACCCCATCACATATGTAAAAACAACCATATTTCAGTATAGCTGTCTGTGTAGAATATCTGCATTCTGTAGCTTTAGCTATAAAGCCAATCAAATATTTAATAAGTGCTGAAAATTGTGTGACTATAGTATAATATATCATGATAGTTGGGTAATTTTAATGTGCCCACATTACTCCCTATTTTCACAGGCCCACTCATATATAGCGTATGACTGAAGTAGGGATATTCCTTTGTCATCAGATATAATTATGTTGGATCACCAGTCATACAAGTGTTAGGAAAAATTTAATGATTGAGTAGACAGGGATCACAGAAATATAAAGCAATGAAACAAGAGAGGTCATCTGTAGCTCAGTGTATACTATGTAGTAAACGTTAATTTTGTAATGTAAATGTCTACTAGTGTTATAGCTGCAGATAACCTCCCTCGTTTAATTGTTCAGTTTAATTTTTATATACTCAAGTATTAAATTTCAAGTTTTTCTTTACATTTCTTGTATAATTGGTGAAGCCAGCAATGTATACCAAAGGAAAGTACTGTATGGTGCTGGCAATACATTAGTCTCATGTGAACACACTACTTTCTTTCCTTTCTTGGGTAATGCAGTTGGGTATGGCAATATACCGTTTGGTTCTGGCTACTAGTTTATTGTTTTTAGAGATGTCGATTGACCAGGATGGGTGAAGTAAACTAGCATTGACAAGATGCTAATCATTTTATGGCTGTTATTCTGTACTACAATCCTTAAATATATCATTTGCACCTTGTCAACATTTCTTTATTCATCCTGACATCTCTAAAAATCGAATACAGACCCTTTTTTCTTTCCAACCATCACTCAAAAACTGAGGAAAAGTGATCTGGTGGCATGCCATGTGAGACTATAACCATTTTAAAGGTCAATTGAAGGACTTAACACAACCCAACTATCATTTATTGGAAATTACTATGGCCATTCCACTTTGTTTCAGCTTAGTTCTACCATTATACTGATTAAATTGAGGAGCAGTACATTCAAGAATGTTGACTTTAGTTTAGGATTTGTGGCTAATGAGTATCTCCATGCATCTATTGCTTGATCAGTTTCTGTACCACCCTTGAGCTGGCCTTGTAGTCCCATTAAATTTTACCCCACAATATAAGTCCAGGGTTTTATTGCTGCTAATGCCATTCTGATGTCCCCACTCTTGGATGCCCTTGCATGGTCTCTGTATTAACCTTTCTATTTTGCAAACTCTCACTTATCTACGTGCATAGCTATACAATTGAAAACCTAGCAATGAGATCATTTTGACTTTGAGAACTGTACAGTTAATCTCAGTCTAAACTCACATACATAAAAATCCGGTAAATGTTTATCTAAAGCTTTAAGGCTTGTTGCTAGTTCTGTAGCAGTGTATACCAAACAAATATTGAAATTTTAATTACACACTCAATAGTCTACAAGATTTATGCATTGATGCTGAACCCTCAAATCAGTGAGCTGGCAGCCTGGACTCAGCCAATAGATGCAAAGCTCTACATACATATTCCCTACCATAGCACGACATTTAGACACTAACATTTTCAGCTCTGAATAACTGGACTTATTTGATTCCAGCATGATGTAGAGCAAACTTCATCAAGAGTTGATTGTGGAATGGTGTCCAAACTCTGACTATTCAGCAATCTTGCGAACTGAGTAGCACAAGCAACATCCACATCACTCAATAGTGTGTTCAAACAAACTGTTAATTGCTGTCAATTTCCTGTGTAGACAGCTCATCATTGCATCATTATTTCCAAAAACTTATATAAGGATTCAAGTACTGTCTGGCCATAAGGTATCTGTTTTGTGGCCCCCACGGATAGAGCATTGTCTGTATCTCTGTATGCTGTAAAATAATTCATTAATTTACTGATGTGTGCTGCTATTAAGCAAAACTAATTTAAATGCTTCACAGAACTGTGTATCTAAATCAAAGTTCACAACAGAGTAATTACAGTGGTAACTAACTTTTGAGGATTTAGCATTCACGGGTACTTCATACACTTTTACAATGTCAATGTATAGTATAGAATATATACCATACTTGGACTGGCCATGGTATCACAGGGAACCACATACATAACATACAGTATTAATAATGGTAGTGGTATCTTCCCTGCACTATACAATGCCCAACTATAGAATAAAGTACGTTTGAGTTAATAACTTGGTGCACAAACATTTTGTTACATCAGAGTTGAACAATTAGCTGCCTCCTAACTGCTATCAGTCTTTTGGGAAAACAAGGGACTGATAATGAAACATTACTCACAGTCAAAACAATTACACTAACACTTTTATGACACATAGTTGACATACGTATAATAGTAGGAGTACACTAAGTCATCCAACTGATGACATACAAGGTAAAGTTTTGGCTGGATGAAATATTTGGTTATAATTAACTGACAGTATAGTAAGTATAATCTTCAGCAGACAAATCAACTGTTAAGGGTATATTTCAAGGAGCTGTTACAGGCCTGCTGTCACACCAATATTGCCAATCTACCATTTCCTGTTTTTTTTTTGTTTTTTTTTGCAACTAATGATAATTAGTTCTGCACCTGCTCACCTAATATGTTTGCTGATGATTGTTTGTTGGGGTCATGTTGGGGTCATGTTGGGGTCATGTCATAACTTGTTGGGGTCATGTCATAACCTGTGTTATATTATTGATGGTTTTTAATTTCACTATTCTTGTTTGCATCATTGATAAGGTTTCAGTGTTGTCCATATATGGCTTATTATCCATCTAATATACTGTATGTATGTATGTGCAGTAGGTGAAGAATGCTACTATTAGGTAGAGCAATGATTAACCTTTTCAAGAAAAATCATGATGTTTTGACAAACATTTAAACAACCTAAACATTATATTTTCATATTATGCTGTGGCATGTAACATCTACAGTGTGTGATATCTTTTCAAATTATTGTGACTTTAGTTTCTCACATCATTCACTGTTGACATAATGAATCAATGATTATAAAATGTGACATTCTGGAGTTACTATTCTGTGAATATGACTATAGAACAAACTTTGTCCTTTTTGTTACATGGTGTGGTCCATGTGTTACATGGTGTGGTCCATGTGTTACATGGTGTGGTCCACTCTTACACTACGTACTCTATAGGGACAGCAATGTGGGAAATCTATTCAATATATTGAGGTAAATACTATTTTCTAAGACAGATGTCTATAGTACTGTTGATTTGGGACATGGGCAGATTTTCTTTATATTAAAGTTGCCACATTAAACATTATTTTTAGTGGTGTCCTTTAATTGAGTGGAGCTCCATTGAACTAGAATGGATATGGTATTAATAATTCCCTTTTGTCCAACTAAGATGTCACAGTACACTAACAGCGATTACATTTCCATTGTAATGGATTCACTCACAAACAAGGAAGTTGGGAAATTTAGCCAAGAGACATCATAATTATAACACCCACACAAGAAGATCTAGAGTTACACTGATGTGTCAATAACTGAAGTCCTATAACTTTCACTACAATTGTATGGATAACATTCCTGAAGTTTTGAGGATTGCTTGATTATTAGCAAACATCACTTAACAGCCACCTCATGTTCACCTTATAAGTAAAAAGTACATGTACAGCTAAGGTGTAGCTACTGTCAATATGGCATAGTGACCATGTCAAGTAGGCCCTGTCATGACCTCATTAATAAGACCACCTCATTATAGTATGTAAGTATGCAGGTCCCAATCAAAGCTAAGGCACACCACTACCAAGACATCCTGATTATTAAGGGTTCAGCATAATGGAAAAATACACTTGTGCCATATTTTTAAAAATTTCTGCACCATCCAAATATTGCCTTTGGAAACACGGCTACTCCACTGTGTCCATTAATATGAAAAGCTACTGACTATTTTGTCATGATTATCAAGGTGTCCATGACCACATTTTGTGGGATCTTTTTAATCAAAATACTGCTTTATACAGATCACTACAGGTATGTACCATCACACTGAATGTAGCTACATAATATATATGATTATAAAGCTTGGTGATGCAAACACTTTACTGTTGTGATTATTACACTAGACATGCGAAATGACACACATTCTCACCTATATACTCACTTGCCTACTTTCATCAATCCTGGGCACACACACTGAGCTTATGGAACTTCATAATCACATTATATAGAGGCATTAGAGCTGGTTGTTTAGATGACTGTTATAGCAGTCAGTTTCTCAAGAACAATAAGCTCATATGTCAGTTATTCCTCTACACATCAAGAAGTACAGAGTACAAGACTTTGGGTATATCTATTGTCTACTGTATGACTACATAGACATGTTTTTAGGCATTTCCTGTAAAAATCTGATGTGATAATACTATGCCACATGAATTATTAGGCTAAATCACCGTGATTACAACCACATAATATCATAGCAATATGACAGTTCTACATTATAGTACTTGATAGTCATGGAAACACTTTCAATGATCACTATAACTTATAGTCCAGCCATCTGAGTGGTGTTGATGAACACAATTTAGAAAACATGCACTGTGAATACTGTAATTATTTTATGTTGAATATAAAGCTAATGAAAAAGCCTATATACTACGAATGTAGTGGCTATGCACTCTTGTACACCACAGCATCTTTGTACACACACTAAATGAAATATATGGATGTGATATAATCTAACTAGTGTGATGAAATCATACATACAAGTGAATGTCTTGGGAAAGATATTTGAATGGATTTCAGGCAGACCTACACAGTAAAAACAAACTAGTGAATGTCACTACTAAATGTAGTGAATGTCACTACTAATGTCTGCCACAATACTCACTATTTTTCTGTAGTGACGTTCACTACTAATTTTGTAGTGAACGTCACTACATTGACTACCAAGTAGTGACGTTCACTACAAAAAGTAGTGAATGTCACTACTTAAAAGTAGTGAGTATTGTGGCAGAGCAATTCACTACTAAATTTTTACGGTGTAGGAACCTGACCACTATATATAGTTATAAACTATATGCATCTAACTGGGGAATACAGTACATATATTGTTCTGACCAGACCATTACTAGGTAGTTAATTGGGAACTATTTATTTTAACAGTTAACCAGGCCCACTTGGAAGTTAAAGGGTTTCTAGATCATTAGTACACTTTTGTATATATCTATGCCTAAGGTTTATGGAGCATAATAGAGCTGGGATCATCAGTAATCACTTAACACTTGACAATTATACACAACCTGTTTGTCATTTCTAATATAATCACTTTACCGCATACCTTTCTAAACATGAAATTACTCCCTATAACCATAATCTGTGTTATCTGTTTGGATAACTGCTTACATACATGACATTATCAGAGTCTGGCCTGTAACTACTATTTGTTGATATATATCTTGAATGAATTTACAGAAATTAACCAGCTTAATTCATTCATCTGTTAATCTGTTCACCTGTAGAATGCAATTAAGGCTTCTGACTATGTAGTATTCCACTGGCTAAAACAGGTTTAGTTACCATGTGCACGGCCCTCACATAAAAAAATGCAAGTGTGACATTTGCCTTAATTTGTGAATTACGACTTTAATAACCTCTAGTGAGTTTATTGCTGCTATTTTAAGCCATCACCTAGTTTAATAAAAGATGTTGAAGAAATGTGTCACTACACTTCAACTTCATAGAATTTACAACCTCTAGTCATCCTGAAATTCTTTTAAAGTGCATTTAGATTTAGTAATCACAGTAGCTGAAGAGTCAAGATAAGAAATCTGAGCAACCAATATATATCCACCTTTCCAAAATGTGCAAATTTTTATTCCAGCCACTTTTATCATGCATAAGATTATTACACTGTTATCCTTTACGTAAGTGTGATTATGATGCATCAATCAAATAAGTTCAGTAGTTTGTGAATGATGAGGCATAAACACATTTTATGTATATAATATACATAACTATTTTGAACGTTTACTATAAGCAAAGACTGAGTGATTATACTATATACAATACACGGCTTCGTCTTTGATTAACTGTGTATAGACTTAATATTGCAGTAGTTATAACTACATAACATGACATACTGTATGCATAGCTATAGTGGAAAATGTAATAGCATGCATGAATTTCTTTAATTCAATGTGCAGGTCATACCTTAGACTTATAAATGTAAATCACTCTGAAGTGTATAGTGTGCTACATACCACCTAGCTGAGTTAAATGAACTACTATGCAATGAATACATGTGCAGTGATACACGCAGACACAATGATGGCTCGTATGCATAAAAGATGACTCTTTAATAATATATATTCCCAAAGTAATGTGATGCTGTTTATTCAGACAAGAATCCAATTAGAATCTTGTAACTGCATGCACCATAATAGGTGATGGATGACACAACTCAGACATATCAGTAACCTATATAAAGGAACTGTCAGATCAACACAGTTACACTAAACTTGACGGTTAATAATGGAGATGTCACTAGCTGGTCTACTGATAATGGTCATCACACTGAATGGTGTGAATAGTCAATCTAGTTTTGAAATAGGGCTGTGTTTGATTAATGGAGTGAATGATATTTCAAGGGTGGACCGTACTTGTGGTTCTCAACTCAACACCTTAATCACTACTCGGAATTTCTTTGATCTTCCTCAGTCAACTCTTGATGAAGTCTGCTCTACATCATGTTGGGATCGATTTAGCCCTGTTGTTCGTCGTTGTTTTGGTGCAAATGTAAGTACAGCAGCAGCAGCAGCAGCAGCAGCAGCAGCAGCAGCAGCAGCAGCAGCAGCAGCAGCAGCAGCAGCAGCAGCAGCAGCAGCAGCAGCAGCAGCAGCAGCAGCAGCAGCAGCAGCAGCAGCAGCAGCAGCAGCAGCAGCAGCAGCAGCAGCAGCAGCAGCAGCAGCAGCAGCAGCAGCAGCAGCAGCAGCAGCAGCAGCAGCAGCAGCAGCAGCAGCAGCAGCAGCAGCAGCAGCAGCAGCAGCAGCAGCAGCAGCAGCAGCAGCAGCAGCAGCAGCAGCAGCAGCAGCAGCAGCAGCAGCAGCAGCAGCAGCAGCAGCAGCAGCAGCAGCAGCAGCAGCAGCAGCAGCAGCAGCAGCAGCAGCAGCAGCAGCAGCAGCAGCAGCAGCAGCAGCAGCAGCAGCAGCAGCAGCAGCAGCAGCAGCAGCAGCAGCAGCAGCAGCAGCAGCAGCAGCAGCAGCAGCAGCAGCAGCAGCAGCAGCAGCAGCAGCAGCAGCAGCAGCAGCAGCAGCAGCAGCAGCAGCAGCAGCAGCAGCAGCAGCAGCAGCAGCAGCAGCAGCAGCAGCAGCAGCAGCAGCAGCAGCAGCAGCAGCAGCAGCAGCAGCAGCAGCAGCAGCAGCAGCAGCAGCAGCAGCAGCAGCAGCAGCAGCAGCAGCAGCAGCAGCAGCAACATAATATTATTTCATGTGTAGTATTGATATTATGATAGGCTGATACTGCCGAGCTTGGATATCGTCTTGCCTGTGGCAGACAACCAGATGGAGACAATTGTGCTCAAGTGTTCAATGATCTTGATGATGATGTAAGCATATACATGTAGTGTTAGATCTATCTATTATATGATTGCTTCAGATGAATAATAATGAAGGAGTTTGTGTGGTCACCACTCCAGGACAGTGTCCAGCAGGTTGTACTAACGTAAGCTGGTGTACAGTAGTATACTGCAATTACATATATAGATCTTTAGTGAACATTGTGTGCATAGAGTAGGTATCATTTTCAAGACAAACTATGTGTTCTAAAAGGCTAATAAGAAGGGAATGTGTGCTACTAAGTTATTGTCTAAAAATATGTAGCATTTATGTGTTGTGTTAAGTTTTTGTTAAAGGATGCTTTGAATTAACACTCTTTCACTCTCAGATCCTTTAACGTACTTTAGCTTTCAGGTACAATGACCCTAAAGCTGTGACAAGTTTTATATATGAGACCAAGACCAATATAATACACGGTCTTCACAGGTCTTAGTAGCTTGTACAAATGTGCCTATTATATACATGGCTGCTAAGAAAAATACATATCATATTTACAGTACATAGATACACATATGGTACTATGCATAAGAGTGTTGTTGAATTAGTTAGAACATTTTTATTCATCATGTTTTTTATAAGATACCTTTATAGCCTACCACTGTAGCAACATTAACAACATCCTTTCAATATGTAGTTTATTACATGCTGTGTATAATTTAAGTGTATTTATCTGACAGTATCTGATGGATAGGATGCGACGGTTGGGATGTTGTTTTGGAGAAACACTATATTTGTTTTCAATGTAAGTCATGATCACCAGCACATAATGTGATGTTATGAATCATCTCTGCAGGTTTAGTAGCAATAGACAAATATATCTGAATGCCATGGAAGCCTACAGGACTTGTAACTTGCCATTTCCCCAACCATGTCAGGTAAACAACTATACATGTCAGAGGATCTGACCATCATACAGATATTTACATCACACAATCCATATATAGTATTTATTTTCTAATAGCTATTATTTTGATATATTACGTATACACAGGATGTTGGTACTCCAACCACAACTCCACCTACTAGGAGCACAACTCCAACTACTATAGACCCTAGGATTACAGCTACAATACCAACTCTACCTACTAGGGATAGTAGTACTAGTGCTGCACCAGGAGGATGGGCTGTTAATGGAATAGTAATGATTGTAATGTTGATGATGTCACTGATGATCTAACTAGCTACTTAGCTAGTTAAAACATTAACATTTCTAAATGTTACATGTACAGTACATAATGATACTTTATGGATATTTTTGTACAAGGAAAATGCATAATATTATTTAGTTGATCAAAGATGTTATTAAAGATGTATTGTAACATCGCAAACACTTAACACACTGCCACTACTGTGTGGTTGTAAATTTTGAGTTGTCAGTGGCTTCTGAATAGTTGACGTTTTCAATACTCAAAATGCTTGGTCAGTCCTTCAGATTGATGAAGGACTGCATTCAGCTTTCATAGACTTAGTTGGTTATATATTATTAAGGTTCATTTACATACTATTGTGTGTCTCAAATACTACACCGAACTTCTCCGTACTTTATTGATGAGGTTTGCTTATGTTGCTATTAGTATTTGAGTTCAAGTGCTGGTATAAAGGGGAACATGGCAGTAGGAGTGTGTCATATTGTAGCTGTTGGAAGGTAACGGTTGATGGTGACTCTACAGCTTTAATTACGTTATACTACTGCTCTGTGCTGAGATATGCTTAAGCTTTGAATTATAATAGTACGTACCTCCTTTGATCACTAATAGTTTTCCACGCATCCTTTACTTAATCTGCAAGCTGTTCTCACTTTCATTTGATGTTTAATCAAGTGACTAAAACACAAACTTTTCATTGTCAATGCATATATTTATATGTGTATCATGTACAGTCTGTTGTTGTGTTTAATGAAACGTGTGATATGTCAGTTTGGCCATGTACTTGTTTGTAGGAGTGTTGTGTAAGAAATCACTTTGACTTTGAATTAATTACAGGACAGGCAGCATGTAGCTCAAGGGCGGATTTAGGAGGGTGCTTGGGGGGCTGAAGCACCCCCCTCCAAAAGTCTACAATGAGCAAGTTAGGAAGCTTCTAGAAGCTGTAGTACAGGTGCAGTTGCATTTTACACACATGTATGGACAATTAAAAGATGGAAAGAGCAAGGGGAATAGCTAATCTTGTCCAAGAATTACTAAGAGGGGTTCAAAATTATACTTTTGGAGTAAATCTTACCTTAGAAGCTGCTTAATCCGAAATACTCTAATAGAACAGTCAACTACTCTAACAGAACATCCATCATTAAAACTATAATTTTCAAGAAGTTACTAGAGCATAAGCTGAAATTAACCTATTCTTCTAGACCTGTGCACTACTACCCTCACCATTGTACCAAACATCTTGCCAGATACCAATCACTTTAGGTAAACCTATAATGTACTATAAATTGTATAAAACATCATTAATTGAAAATTTATTCTGAAAATAACATTTTCTGTCAAATAGTTTAAGTTTTTTTAGGCTCTGCTACAAACTTGATTCTTGGGTGAAATGATTCTCTTGCAAGTAAAACAATAGTCTTATATAATAGTGAATTCTTAGCATTTATAAAGTTCACAAGGCCGCAACATCTGAGAGCTGTTTGTTTTGGTTCCCTTACTTGATCAATCCCACGCTACATTTGTCTAAATCTAGCAGCTTCTGGAGTTTGCACTATAAAATCCCTTGAAACTCAACTTTAAGCTTAAATGATACTGCAGCATTTATGTTGTCATGATCATTGTGTCGTAAAAAGGAGTTAGTTGTGGCCAAAAACTATTTGTATTTGTAGACTAGTTGATGGATGGATCCATCATTTTAAAAGTTAGATTGAAATAGCAACCTGCACCACAGAACAGTGGCTATATATGAAGTAGATCGATTCCTGTGTGCTAAATATTCTCCTTGGCCTTACCTATACACTCTTTATTCTCTTTGACAAGCCACTATTTTACATTTTCTTAAAATCCAATAACAAGAAACATTGTTTAGTTCTGTTTTTTAATTGAAATTACTACTCATTCATCTTGTACCCACATTTATAGTTTCTAGATTCAATCTTGTGATAGCCATTTTCCAAAAATTTCCAGGGGGTCCGAGAGTATATATGCCACCAGATCTAGAGCCCCCTAGCAGGAGAATTGTATACAGCGAGTGCACAGGCACTCCACACACTGGTGAGTCAATTTACTTGCCCTCTCCACTTACACCTTCTCTACTGTTTGGACAGCTAGTGTAGTTTGAACCATGAGACTGTAAATTATGCTATACTTCAAAACACTAAATTTGATCATGTGCAGCTGATACCCATATGTTCCCACTACTAGTTTTAGTCTAAGATTGAATTTTAGCTACATGGCTGCGCCCTTTATAGTCCGGTAGAATAAATGGCTTTTTTGGCTGAATCTTGTAATATGGTCTATAGTTTATTTTATGCGACAAAATATTTCTCCATACTATATGGACTAGTCAAAACCACCTGCTGTACCTCTGTCAGCATTGGGCAAATTGGGATATTATCTCAGAAATTCTAGTATTTTGGTCATTCCATGCTAAATTATCAAAATTTAATGTTAACCCACTCTTTTCAAATTTCTTCAAAATTGGCACAAAGACAGTGCATCATGAGTCAAAGTCATACACCAAGTTTTATTTGATTCCTTTGATCACATCCCATGTTATGCCTGTTTGCTTTACTGGTATTTTACTGCATTTGTGGTTGCACAAAACTTCTAATATTCAACTATACAATGAAACCTGTCCAACTGGATCACTGTATAATAAGGTCATCTGATTTAAACTGACCATTGTAACAGTCTCCTAGTTGTGTCATTTGTGTACATGCAGTGACTTAACATGTTTAATGCAACCACCTCCTTAATTAGAGGTGACCAGAATGAACAAGTTCACTATTACTTTTATGCAGAGTGATTAAGTAGTTAAATTAATGTAATTTCATTAACTAAATGGTTTTAGATATAAGTAAATTGTCTAAGTTCTGTTTTCAACATCAGCTTGACTTTCTGCCTTGAATAGAGCACATGTAAAGTAGTAAATGATGGGATCCATGCCAAAATAGTCAAGCTGCAGACAGAATAGCCAATTTGTACCACATATGTGTGTGGATATGGCAGGCTGTTGCTGGCCCCAATATATGCTGTTGATAAATGTCAATAGAGGAAATCATTAGTGGAGCAAATAGTTGGCAGCAGAAAAGACTTTTAAGTCAAATTTTGTTTATGCAATATAATGCAATGGATGCTCTTATAGGCTGGATTTGTGTCTTCCACACACAATTCCCAATTGTATGAATAACTTTGTTTCTGAAATTTTTCTTCCTCCAATGCTCTATGTCATGGCTCACAGCTGACAAAATTTCAATCAATAACTTATTTCAAATCTAAATTAAGTTATGAATCATTAAAGTGATAAAATTTGGTGTGTGGAAGACCTTTCTTGCAAATTTGGTCACAAAATGACTGGTACACTTTTATATCATTGAAAGTTCTCTCTTGCATGCCAAATTGTAAAGTTACCAAAATTCTCATGAAAGAGGAGCAGCATTAAAGTGTATACAGCACACCTTAAAGAATTTGATTTGATGGTCATTTCAATGAAAGTAACAAAAGGTACAGACAGAAGTGATTGAG
This sequence comes from Dysidea avara, assembly GCF_963678975.1. Taxonomy (NCBI): domain Eukaryota; kingdom Metazoa; phylum Porifera; class Demospongiae; order Dictyoceratida; family Dysideidae; genus Dysidea; species Dysidea avara. The sequence goes on along the minus strand of NC_089275.1, from coordinate 49,166,873 downwards.
CGGAAGTGAGTAGAACAGCTAGACATAACTTCAGTACAAAAGGCATGTCATGCATGATCTATTTACTGTACATAAAAAATATTGATTAAGAGGTAGCACACAGTCATACATACATGTGTGTATCCTATATACAATATAGCTAGAGGCTCTCACAATACTACTCTGAGACCCCACTATACTGTTTTTATTGGAAAGTTGTCCTGATCTCAGAGGCTTACTTGTATGTGTTATATACAAATGAGACCTTAGACAAAATAATATTCTGGTTATCACGGTGTCCACATTTCAGGGCATATAGGGGGTACAAGAGGCAGCTACTGCACTGCATGGACACCACATAGGATGCCCCAAATACGGCATAACTTCCATTATTTCTTGAAAATCAGCTAATATACGTGAGCTAGATGATAGTGGAACAGGCAGTTAATAAGCATAGATGGGTCATTCCATACCAAATCAACAAAAAAAATCCTGATTTCTTTGGATTTTCATGAAATTTGGCATAGACATGGACTCTACTAAGAAACTTTCTCACACCAAAATTTGGCTCATTCTATTGATCTCCCTTTAAGATATGACCACTTCAAGCTTATTACAAAATACTACACATGTACACAGGTTTAATAGAATGGCCATAACTTTGTCAGTGATTGTCACAAAACCCTTTTGTTGAGATATTTGGAATTCTTATTAAATTGTCTTTCAAGTGATATATAATTCAATATGATTACTCAATGGAAAAGGTCAAACCACAAAAAATGTGACTTTTTCCTTTGATCTTATTTTAAAAAAAAAGAATATTTCATTTACTTTCATTTTTTGTTCAAATATTCTTTCAGTACCCTTCTTTGATGACAGTAAATTTGAAGTTGGGATGGCAAGTAGATCATTCATGAGTTATGGCTACATATGTAATTTTATATGCTACTGGGGATATAAGTATGAACACTACTATAACAATATAAACTTTACAATTAAATTATAGTATGGAATCTCATCAGAATGTGGTCAAGTTGCAATACACATACAGTTGGAGGCATAGTATAGATGTATCATCAGGTGATTAAACAGAAGTATCGATACTCACCATTGCTGAAGCCACACCAATATCCTCTATTATTATGTATATCAATGCAGTTATGATACCAACATGATTTTGGTGCTAACACCGTCAAGAGTCCATAATAGAGATTTTATGAACTCCTGATGCCATATAGTGGGAGGGTTTGGTAGCAAATTATCTTATGATATTGTAGGTTTAGTGAGAGAAAGGTTTGACAAAATTGTGGAAACTTCACATTAACATTATGAAGTTGGTAAATCATTTGTTATTCACTAAATTCACCAATTCCTCAGCCAAACTATTCTGTTATTCTGTAGGACATCTGTACATGTCAGCAGACACTACATAATAACAGGAAATTTGGTGCAGGAAATATTTGGTGGAGAATTTGGTGAATAAGGATCAGGTGGATTGGTGTATAGATATATCATTTATAGTTGACCATTATACGGTGACCTTTCTATACAGTCACTGTACTAAATTAAAACCCTCCAACTTCATAATTTTAATAGAGGCCTATTGTGAAGTTTCCACAATATTGTCTCTCACAAGACTTACAGTCTCATAAGATAAAAATTTGCTACTAAACCCTCCCACTATATGGCATCAGGAGTTCATAAAAATCTCTATTATGGATTCCTGATGGTGTTCGCACCACAAACATGTTGTTATCATAACTGCATCGATATACTAATATGGGATATTGGTATGGCTTCAGCAATGGTGAGTATTGATACTTCTTAAATTATAGTAGGGAATCTCATCAGAATGTGGTCAAGTTGTAATACACATACAGTTGGAGGCATAGTATAGAAGTATCATAAGGGGATTAAACTAATTTGTAAATTTTAGTAGTGTTCCTACTTATACCCCCGGTAGTATGCAAAATTACGTATGTAGCCATAACTCATGATCTACTTGCCATCCCAACTTCAAACTTACTGTCATCAAAGAAAGGTATTGAAAGAATATTTGAACAAAAAATGAAAGTAATTGAAATATCCTTTTTTGAAAAAAGTAAGGGAAAGTCACATTTTTGTGGTTTGACCTTTTCCTTTGAGTAATTATGATGAATTATATATCACTTGAAAGAGAATTTAATAAGCATTCCAAAAATCTAAACAAACTGGTTTTGTGATAATCACTGACAAAGTTATGGCCATTTTATCAAACCAGTGTAGCATTTTGTAATAAACTTGGAGTGGTCATATCTTAAAGGGAGATCAATAGAATGAGCCAAATTTTGGTGTGAGAAAGTTTCTTAGTAGAGTCCATGTCTATGCAAACTTTCATAAAAATCCGAAGGAGTCGGGATTTTTTTTGTTGATTTGGTATGGAATGACCCAGATGAAGAACACACATATTCTATTCATTGTATAGTGAGTGCTTTGTGCATACTCTACAAGTATATAGCAAGTACTAGTTATTGAGCTTACATTTGATGATCTACATACATGTACATTAACTTCTTTATCTATAAAACTCAAATTCTATCTTTAGCACCAATGTTATATAATACTGCACCTTTGCACTTCATAGACTAGCTGGAGAATGGGTGTATCAACTGAGCTTTTCTACACCAGCAAAACCAAAAAGAGGCAAATCATTATCACCAAGGCACTTGATTCTATCATAATGATTTAGAAGCATTCAACAGGAAAATACCAGAATTAAATTTCCTACCAGAAAATGTGTTTGTTCTCTCAAGTCTAAAAGTAATGGTAACCAACATAGTATAGCTCAAACTGAAACAAACGTTTTTTTTAAATAAGCAGACTAAAGAAAGTCAAGAGAGCAAATGTGACTGGGCCTGTGAATATAGGGCATATGAGCACATAAAATTTGCCTACTTTTCAAACTTTAATCACCCATAACATTATGTACCGATGTGTTATAGCTTTGAAAACTTAAGCAGGTATTATGCAATTGATTGGCTTTATAATACAAGTAGCAGAATTCAAATGTTTTGCTCCAATACCGAGATATGTCTTGTTGTGTGACAGGGTGTAGTTTGCGCCCGCAGGGCCTATGACAGTTATTGGGGCATACGTAACTATGGTATGCATAATGATGCCTTCAAGGGTTTATGGGACTATTTAATCATTCAGTTTTTTTTCTGACATTAATTGTATTACCTCAGATTTGTTAAATGGTCAAGTTATCAAACAATTTTGGGTAAAACTGAAACCCACAGAAGCTATTTTATGAAATTTGTATGGTTGCTATGCAGGTAATTAAACTTTGGTTGCTATGGTGAAATTCCCAAGGCTGACACCTGTCCAGCAAATATTGTTTTAGGTATACAGGACAATCCAAAAATGCATTAAAATAAACTATAGACCATTTTGCAAACTTCACCCTGCTGTCTGCCAGACTATATTGACAAGCTGTAGGGGAATAATGGTATCACATCATTTTTCACTCAAAATGACTACCAAATTCAATCTCAGTCGGCCAAATTTGCAAAATTTTTCTGTGGGGGGCATGCCCCCCCCCCCCCCCCAGATACAGCATGCGGAACATGCTGTAGTTGTATCAACTTTCTTGCACTATATAACCCCCCCCCCCCTTCTGAAATCCTAGATCCGCCCCTGTAGCTATATGCTAATAATTATCTCCAGAGTACTGGACCTTGTAGGTTTTTGTCATTTGTATAACCCCTGCCTGTTGACAATCATAATCATGTTGTTAGGTGATTAGGTAGAAGTGAAAACAGCAAAGTGCTACATTATCTTCATTCTTGTAAACTCGTAAAGGCCTTTGAATGGATCTAAGTGTTGCTGTATAGAGGTAAACTTTGGAGAGTAAACTGTACTAACTTTGCTGCTGAATTCTGGCATCTAAAATGGGACTTTATTTAGTTGGAGTAATCTAGTTGACATTCTATTGACTTCAATACTCATATTTACTGTAACCAATCAAGGAGACAATTCTTTTAAGCAAATCTCATCAGCCTGACCGGTGGGTTCAGGGGTTGAGGATCAGGCCAATAGTCAACATTAGCATTAAAAGGGTCACAGTTCATGGAGCTTATATGGGGAATAATGATTTAAGCTATCATAAAATTCTATTATGCCACACAACAACTTTTTTACAAAAAAATTTCACTGCCTCAACTGTGAGCTGTATGGTTTTTGAAAGCCTATACCCCTATATCTCTGCTCCTGCTTGGTTCTAAAGATAATATTATGAATAGAAGTATGCAATGGATATCAATACATGCAAACTTTGTAATGAATGTTTATACATGCAAGCTTATACAGTATGTATAATATACGTACATGGCATAATTATTAATATGTTAGTATTTCTCTGCTTGAGTTTTTTCCTGTAATACTGTGGTCTTGACTGTGTACATTATAGTCAACAACTGACTCACGATAGGATTGCAATAAGATGTAGCTGATTTCTGTACTTACATAGTAGATATCAGAGACTATACATGCATGATCTCATTGAGAGATTTGATTGTCACTCTGGATCCATGCATGCTAGAATATGTAATGACTTCAAATATCAGCTGTACACATATAGCTAGCTAGATGTTGGTGGTTAGTTACCAGGTTTAGAGATATACAGTTGCTAGACTGTTATTAGTATGATGATAAATGCTGTCAGTGATCACAGTGTAATTCACAAAAAATGGCATATATACAAGGCTGAAACTTAGCCAGAGCATATATTATTTGGATATGTAGCGAGATTATAAATGAAGAATTTGAAAGAATTCCAGTTTTGCAGATCATATGGTATAGTGTACTGTACAAGTATCAGGAAAATTAGGAAATTTAGGGATCAAAGAAATAAGAAGTGGTGAAACAAGAGACTTGAAGATATACTGTAGTGGACTTTTAATCTATATAGCTACTATGACTGAATTAGAGATTAATGTTCACTCTAGTATAGTGGTATATCTTCAGGTCACTAAAATCCCTGGAGTCACAACAGCAGGTTATCCAGCATGGTCAAAGTATAATGCATGCAAATCTGCTGTTAGGTATTTGTAGCAAATCATACGACATGCCTTTGTACCATTGTGATCTTATTTATGTTATCTAGTATAATTATGGTGACCACACAAAACACATACATACTTTCAGAGAAAGGTGAGCAAGAGACTTATAACAGTCCCTTTCTCTTGTGTTGTAGATTCTGTTGATGAAAGCCATACAATGTAAACTATAAATTCACACCACTCCTGGCGACATAATTATTTGAAATGTTTGACTTTTAAAACATGATTCAGGAAATTCATTAGTCCCTATGGTGTACTGTATATAGCACTGTGCTGAGTGTTTCTGCTTAAAAGCATTCTTGAAATGTTCTGTATAGTAACAAAATCCATGATGACTGTTTACACTGACTCTAATAAAGCATTCATCAAATTTGTAAAATTGTTCGTTTTTATGATACAATTCTGTGAAAGAGAGTTTAGACATGACCCCTGGTTGTATACTCAGAAGTAACTACAGTCTACAAAGGACTCTATAGAACCATCGTTCAGTGTCTCCACTGCATGCGCAGTCCAGCATTTTATACAATCCTATTCTAGTGATGATACTCAGTATTGTCATTTACCATCTTGGTTCACAGATGACCTACCCGATTGTGATGCATCGTTCTTTATAGAACCGCAATCACTCCTTTATTAGTCAAATCCACCCTTCAACATTGTTCAATGAAATCTGCCCCTGGCAGTGATGGTATCACATATTTTCACCTCTACCATTTGCCATCTAGTCACCTTTAATTTTATGGCTACTTTATTCAATAACCTTTGGGAAAAAGGCTCATCCCCAGCTACATGGGGATTAGCCCATGTTAAGCTGATCTACAATGCTGGAGATGCTTTGAATCCACTAATTTTTGACCAATTGCTCTTAGATCTGTAGTTGGTTTTTCACAAACATTTTAAGTTATCGTTCAGGAAGATTACCTTCAGAAGAATAACATGATGTAATTGATAAAAGTATTCAGAAAGGCTTTATCTCCAGCCTACCTGGTGTTTATGAGCTCATCTACTCTTTGTCAACAATTTTACAAGATGCTACATCAGCAATAAAGCCTTTAATGATAACGTTTCTTGATCTGAAGAATCATGTGATGTTACCATATATGGTGCCAAAAAAGGTGACTGAACAGTGAGGAGATATAAAGAACAACAACCTTGGTCCAGTAAGGGATTTGAACCCTTGACCCTCAGATTAAAAGTCTGATGCTCTAACAACTAAGCTAACTGGGATGCTTGTGTACTCTATTTAGCGAGCACTCTTATTGAAACAGACGGCACCGTACATTGAAGCCATTTGTGGAGTTATTAACACTACCTGTAGTGAATCCAGGACGATGGCGACATTAAAGAACGATGAAAGGTAAGACCCTAGTGCAAGGATTGTATTTCTATCGGTGTAGGAAAGGTTTAATCTATAGGCAAAGTGAGCCGTTTTCATGCAAGAAGTAGGACTGTAGCTGTTGCCATCTTCCCGCTAGTCCTGGCTGAAGGCATCAGTTAGGGAGTCAGTCACTAGAAAATTCGATCAGATAGAATTTTTTTAAATTCGTGGAAACTCATAGGATGCATTTCGTGTCATTTTGAAGGCAAAATCGTGCTTCACTTTTGTAATACAATACTGCTGAATCGCCGAGATGGTTTTGCAAGTCTGCTTTTGGTGCGTAATTTTTTGGCGGGAAATCGTGAACCTTGACGATCCCTACCATTAAGTACTACCATACTTAATCATACTAAGGAGAGTATCCTACTCTCATATACCCCTGTAGAAAGGCGTATCGTGAAGTTTATTATTATTATTGTTAATTAGCAAAGCCCACTAGGGGCAACACGCTAATGAGCATTACAATCACACATTATATTATATTATATTACTTACAGCGTTCTTAAATGTTTCAAGATCTATTGTGTCGATGTTAGGAATTTGAAGGGAGTTCCATTGAATAATTGTTCGAGGGAGGAAGGAGTATTTGTACACATCAACTCTTGTTTGCAATTGGGTTAGCTTGAGAGGATGTTGAGCACGGGTGGAGGACACTGAAGTTGGTGACGGTAAGCAATGATCAGGTATTGCTAGTAAGTTCCTGACAATCTTGAATAGGAAGGTGAGTCTAGCAATTGTTCTTCTGTTTTGAAGTGTAGGCCATTCAAGGCTGGTTAACATGTCTGTGATGCTATCATGGTTTTGGTTAGATCTGTGCCAGGGTTTGTTCAAAACGAAACGAACAGCGCGGTGTTGAATCATTTCTAGTTTACTAATACTAGTGTGATGATAGGGGTCCCAGATGGTTGAGCAGTATTCTAATGATGGTAAGAGCAATTGTTTGTAGACGTGTTCTTTAATTTCTGATGGTGCATTGTGGAGATTTCTTTTTAAGAATCCAAGGAGTCGATTTGCCTTGTTACAGATGTAATTGATGTGAGGATCCCATGATAATTTGTGATGGAGACGGATTCCAAGGTAATTGTGTTCTAATACTGTAGCCAGTGGAATGTCGGACATTTTGTATGTGAAAGTACTCTTGTTATGGTGTGTTGTTATCTGTAAAATTTTACATTTGGAGATGTTGAATTCCATCATCCAGTCAGTTGCCCATCTTGTCAGTGAGTTTAAATCATCTTGAAGTATTTTATGGTCTTGTGGTGTTTTAATGGTTTTGTAAATAAGGATATTATCTACAAAAAGACGGATCTCACTTTGGATGTTGGCAATGATGTCATTGATATAAATCAAGAATAGAACTGGTCCAAGAACAGACTCTTGGGGAACACCAGATGTTACATCACAAGTGGATGATTTAGAACCTTCTACTATAACTTGCTGTGTGCGACCATGAAGAAAGGATTCAAGCCAGTGTAATACATTCCCTCTTATTCCATAGCGCCTTAGTTTGTAGAGGAATCTTGAGCGAGATACTTTATCAAAAGCTTTAGAAAAATCTAGTATTGCAGCATCAACTTGTAAATTTGTGTCTATTTGTTTGGCGATGTCGTTGATGGTGATAAATAATTGTGACTCACAAGAGTGCTTAGACCTAAATCCGAACTGTCTGTCAGAAAGAATATTTTGATCTTCCAGATGCTTCATTATTTGACTTACTATAATGTGTTCCATTGATTTGCATATTACTGATGTTAATGAGATGGGGCGATAGTTTTTTGGGTCAGATTTTTGGCCTTTCTTGAATATTGGACTGACATAGGCATGTTTCCATTGGGATGGTACAGTTCCAGTTTCTACCGATTGTTTAAATATGTGAGTGAGCATAGGAGAAATTTCAGCTGCTGTTGTCTTTAGTACAAGTGGATGTATGGAGTCTGGACCAGGAGATTTTGATGGATCACAGTTGGTTAGAATGTTGTAAACTCCTTGTTCAGTGATTTCAAATGCTGGTAGAGATGGATGTAATGAAGGACCTTTGTCAGGAATGGTACTGCTGTCTTCATCAGTTGTGAATCAGCGTTGAAACCGGGTCGGGTCATCCGGATTATGATTATGATTATGATTACTGAAAACACAGTTACAAACTGATATGTTCAGGTAAGGAAAAAACATTACAAATCACATAGATAAGAGTCAGTTATAATTTATCTAAAAATACTTGTAGAGATTGGGATTCTATTGTGTCAGTTGGTAAATTGTTCCAATCGCGGATAGATTTGGGGTCAAGCTGAATTTATAATGATCTGTTCTAGCAAACGGAATCTCAAAATGGAAGGGGTGGTGGTGGCGGGTGGGATATGTGGTGTTAGTGAAATAATTTGGGACTGTTAAGACTGATGAGGAGTAAACAATGTTGTAGAAGACTTTTAATCTAGTCACATATCGTCGGTGTTGAAGTGATAGCCATTGTAGATCTGCTAACATAGATGTAACACTACTGTTATATCGGTAGTCTGACTTGACCCAACGAGCAGCACGTCGTTGTACCATTTCTATACTTTGTATCTCCTTCTGCAAGTAGGGGTCCCATACTGCCGATCCATACTCCAACAGTGGTCTCACTATACTGGTGTAGGCTAAACATTTAGTTACTGCAGAACATCTATAAAGGTTACGTTTAACAAAGTTTAGCATCCTTGTTGCTTTAGAGATAACTTGATTGATATGAGGTGTAAACCGGGTCACATTTTCCCCGGTTTACAAATTATCCGGGTCTGACCCGGATTGGATCACGTGAGAAACGAAATTGATCGTTTGGCGACGTGGAACCTATAAACGCTAGTCGCGTAGCTCTTTCATGAGCCACGCCCACTTATCGCGTTACAAACATACGCTCAGCCACGCCCATTTATTAGTAAGTGCAGTCTGTAGCATGAAACTGTGTCCGTTTCAGTCTGCAAGCTTACGTGGAGCCACGCCCACCAATCGATTAATGTATGAGTTGTATATAGTCTAGGTCTAGTCTTGCAGCAGGATATTAAGTACTTTTGTAAGCCACACCCATTGGGAAATTGCAATACTAAGTATGTATGAAGCCACACCCAATTGCTGTCTGTAAACTCACAGTAGCTACGTGGAACCAAACCCACAGACTGATTTTAAATTATAAACTTACCGGCTTAGTTATCACATAACTACTCGTTTACTCAACACGAATCGAACGCTCAAACGTAGTCTCGCTCGCTCGAGAATACCCGAAACATAGCTCTTATCGCGCGCCTCGGCTTAATTTAATCCGGGTCAATCCGGGTCACATCCGGGTCTGACCCGGATTGCTATCCGAGTCAGTGGGTCATCCGGGTCAGCAGTAGTGACCCGGTTTCAACGCTGTTGTGAATACAGATTTGAAATGATCATTTAAAACAGTTGCCTTTTCAATTGGGTGTATTAAAGCATTGCCATTTTCGGGATGTATTAATGTACCAATGCCATTGTTATCTTGCTTACGGGTTTTCAGGTAGTGCCAAAGAGATTTTCTGTTGATGATACAAGATTTGTCACATAAGTTATGATGTAACACTTCTGAGTTTGCCCGTTTTTCTTTGTATAATTAATGATGTCATTAGTTGAACATGGTATCGATTGAGCGCGTGCCTAACAACGTCGCTAGCAACCAAATCATCTCCAGCTCTAAGCGTTTCTCACCGAACTACAATCGTTCCCTCATGGCTTAAGACCGCTTCGTAGGCGTTTCTTACTAGGCCATTCGCGAATACAGCGAATGGCCTACTGCTTTTTGCTTTTTGTCATTTATACATTAAATTAGGTTTAACTTCTAGCTAGAGATCGGGGAGGATGGGAGTGCCATTAGGGCCGGAATAAAAAAAATAAAAAAATTCGCGAATACAGCTATCCTGAGCGTCGCAAGTGTGAAACGGTGCTAACGATTCTTGCACTTTTACGGCTTACTGTACGTCACAAACCACAACATCTTGTCGTTACGTCATAACTTCACGATACGCCTTTCTACAGGGGTATATGAGAGTAGGATACTCTCCTTAGTATATATATTATGAACTCTTGGTCTTGCTAAGAGTAATTCAGCATAAAAAATACGTAATTGTCTCTATGACGACAAGGTGGCATGACGACCAAACTTGCTGATGTGTGCAGAATCAATGGCTTGGCTAAAAGCCGTTTTTCCATGCAGGAGCAAGTACATACAATTACAATACAACACACACAGAGGGTAGCATTCACAGAATAATATCCAGCCCTCATGCATACATACCGGATGGGGTCGCTAACAGTAACACCGAGTCATCGTCCTTTGGATCTAGCTAGTCTGGCGCCGCCCGCTCCTTCGCAAGTAAACCTTATTTTGTGAAGAGGCGGGCGGCGTCAGACTAACGAGCTGCATGACTTCTCATTCTTCCAAATATTGCACATCAAAATCCTGGATACAGAGAACACAGTACGGCGATGACGGGCAAACACATACTGAAGTTTCCACCAGTGTTCGAATCCCGTAACACCGTGCGTGACTGCGTAAAACACTGCGTAGAGGTATTTTTATCACGCTAACCACGGTTAGCACTACATGATGGGAGGTGGTTATGCCAAGCTAGTTAGTGTGATATAATAACATCTACGAACTGCTCTACGCAGTCACGCACGGCGTTACGGGATTCGAACACTGATGAAAACCTCAGTAATACTCGGTAATACTACATTGAAGCGCCGTTTACAGCAAGGGATTAATAACTCAGCATGCATTAAATCTTTTTGTTGTACGTCACGTGTGAAGAAGAGTGGGGCACCACCACGTATCAATTATCGTCGACACTAATGCTAGAATGGCTGAAGAGAGGATCAATGCAAGTGGTGAGTAAGTGTGACACTGTCATATAGACATTATCTATGATACTGTAGGTTGTGATCGTCCTGTATTGAGAGATTTACTAATTCACGTGATACCAAACGCTGCAGACCAATGGTACGAGTTGGGACTGCTACTACTAGAGCCGAAATATGAAAATCATCTAAAAACAATTGAAACAGATTCGAGGAATGATGCCAGAACATGTTGTAGGAAAATGTTTGACAAATGGCTGACCATTAATAAGCTAGCTAGTTGGGATAAAGTGATAGAAGCTCTTACACTTATTGGACGAAACGACGTGGCCAGTAACATTAAACAATTGTTAGGAGAAAGTGAGTTATAAATGAAAGCACCTGTGAAGTGCAGATACTCTTATTGTGTAGCTGAAATTGTGTCTCATAGAACAAATTCTCTAGATTTAGCTGTTCCAGGCTGTCCACTTCCCACACCAGGGAAGTGGACAACCATTGGTATGACCTAGGACTACAGTTACTGGACCCAAAATATGAAATTGAATTAGACATCATTGAAGGAGATAAGAATGACACCAAAACATCTTGTAGGCAAATGCTTATTAAATGGCTGAGCACTGATAAGCTAGCTAGTTGGGATAAAGTGATAAAAGCTCTTACACATATCGAACTGAACAATGTGGCCAGTAACATTCAACACTTGCTAGGAGGAGAAAGTGAGTTACAAATGAAAGCACTTGTGAAGTGCAGATACTCTCCTGCTATTAGCAGAGTAGGGGGCATAGCCAGGATTTTCTGGAAGGGGGTTCAAATTTGAAGTGCACAAATGTCTTTGGGGAAAGCCTGGATACTTTTCCTGAACCACTTTGAACGAAAATGATGCATACAAAAAATGTGCCCTTGGGCACTGACATTAAAAGGTGCTGTTTGTGTATCTCACTAGCTAAAACCTACACACCGCTGTTTATGCAGCTTATAGAAATTATAAACCTATTGTAATACTAAAAATCATTTACAGACACTGACATAATATATCAAGACACGTGGTAGTGTGTTGTGTGACCCAAAAAGGTGGCATGCCACACCGTGAGTATATTAACAGGAAGAAAGAAAACGTAATTTTCACACCTATGTAGCTCTGTGATCCCTAACCCGATTGGAACCAAATTAGCTAGAGACGTGCCGCCCAGTTAGGGGAGTCTACATACCAAATTTGAAGAAAATTGCTCCAGCCATTTCCGAGATACGAGCGAACAAAATCTTGTTTTAATTTCTTTGTTTTTTTCTTCTTCATCTTCATTTTGCACACTTAGCACAATTCGCCATAAAACACGAATGCGTGCTTGGATTGGGCTGAAATTTGGCACACTTAAAGGGCTCATTAAGGCGGATCTCCGTACCAACTTTGGTAGGAATCCGATGAACATTCATGGAGTTATGACCGATTATTTGCGTAAAATAAGGTCGAAGGTCTGTCACGCCTACAGGGTAAACCCCTTGGAGGAATCAGATGAAAATTGATATGTAGATGGAGCAACCATCGTAGGAGTGCCTTTTTGTGGTTTGAAAGGAATCGGGATAAAGACCATGGAGGTATGACACAAAACCCAACCTGTGTCAAAATTACGTGATTGATTTTTATGAATAAAAAAACTATTAGTTGTAAACCGCTTAGAGCAACGAGCTGAAAATCAGTATGTAGCTGGAATAATCATCATAGAAAGTCCTTGCAGTAGTACAGAAGAATTGGAGTACGAATCACTGAATTATGATTCGAAAAGCACTACGTGTAGCAAATGCGAGATCGAGATACTCTAATAGAACAGTCACCCTAATAAAGCATTCAGCTGCGTTTATAATTTACTCAATTATATTACATTGCAAGTTATTCTGTAGGGAATTCAGCTACAAACAAGTCACCCTGTAGTCAGATCAGCTAGAAGAAGGTACCTAATAGAGAGTTCAGCTACAAACAAACCATCATGTAGAGAGTTCAGCTACAAAGAAACCATGCACCATGTAGAGAGTTCAGCTGCAAACAAATCGCCCTGTAGAGAATTCAGCTACAAACAAATCACCCTGTAGAAAGATCAGCTAGAAGAAATTACCTTGTAGAGAGTTCAGCTACAAACAAAACACCCTGTAGAGAGTTCAGCTACAAACAAGTCATCCGGTAGAGAGATCAGCTAGAAGGATCACCTTGTAGACAGTTCAGCTACAAAGAAATCACCCTGCTTCATCTATTCTTCTTCCTGTGGTAAAGAAAAAAAAATGATAGGTTAAAAAGCCCTAAAGCTGGCCATAGGCTGGCTTTGGGGTATACAAATACAAAAAGAAGCGAAATCTAATACAAAACAGCTAAGCTGTAAAAAAAGAGTGCGGCCCTCAGAAAGGATATGGTGAAAAAAGATGTGAAATCCAAGGTGGCGGCCAAGAAATGGCTGTGATGGTAGGTTAATGGTAAAAATTTAATAACGACAACTCAGGGGAATTTTGTGCCAAGACCAAGCGGCACCAAATTCACCTGAATTGTTGTTATTAAAATTTTTACCATTAAACTACCATCACAGCCATTTCTTGGCCGCCACCTTGGTTGGATTTCACATATTTTTTCACCATAGCCTTTCTGAGGGCCGCACTCTTTTTTTACAGCTTGGCTGTTTTGGATTAGATTATACTGACAGCTTGAACTTCTAGCAGATGGGAACCCTCCACATTTAAATCCCTTATAGTTAACAATACTTTCTTCTGGGTATACGTATTTCTCGGTCAGTCCTCCTGTTGACTTCAGGCTTGGCTTGTACTCCAACATTATATCCTATGCATCACATGTCCGCAACATGTAACAAATAAACAAAACATTCATCATGTAAGTATACTCCAACTTTTCACGGTTTGTGCTAACCTGACACATGTATAACACAACCACCCTACAGCTGCTACCTTGTAGTATGTCACAACCAATTGAACCAACGGTCCTTCGCCATGTTCACCAAAATCATGTGTGCAATTGATCACGTGACGCAGTACTTGATTCATCAATAATTCAGCATTTAAAATAATGCAATGTGACCCTCAAAAGTAGTAAAGAACTGCCAGTATGCAAGTAACTTCCAGAGAGCTCAGTGCTGTAAGATTAGATGTGGTTATCAATTTAAAAAAACAAATTCTGCTTCTGAAAGGGGGGCTCGTCCGAACCATCCAAATCCCCCTTGGCTACACCCTTGGCACTACGTCTCAAATAAGGTCATCCATTATTAAAGTTAATTACTTTTTTCCTGTCACTGCCTACATTAATTTTAGCCACACCAATCTTTAATTATTTGCTTGTCACGTGAATGCACCATTTCATGATAGAAGAAGGCACAGAATGTCAAGGTACCAGACTTTTTGCCATGCCTAGGCACTAGGTGGGCAAGCCATTCAACACGTACACATGCCCATCTTCATATGGACATCAATACAGCATTTAAAAATGTGTATGCATCACTACGTATAGTTTACCTACACTACTGTATGCAAGATGACTAATGTACCATGAATGCTAGCTAGCTATTGGCCTTTCTTATTCCATACATACATCTCTGTATGTATATTGAAAGGGGTTCGGATTTTTTTTTTGTTGATTTGGTATGGAATGACCCAGATTTTTGAAGCTATGGAGCTTAATTACTGGGGTACTTGAAAATAGGTTGACACTTCCTAATAGAGCAGTCAGTATAAAATGATCGATACTCTAATAATAACTCTTAATCATACTCTCTGATCATGAAAATTTTGGGAAATTCCGGATCCATAAAACATTTTTGGCAAAATTTTGCGCATATTAACTCAGGCCTAGCTAGGAATTATACTTAGAAAATGGTATGCATAATATGCTTTGATCTTTGGAGAATAATGAGGTCTTTACAATCCACTAAGAGACCTGCTAGCAGGTTCTTAAAATGGTTAGAAACCTGCTAGTAGAAAAGACCTCAAGCATCACAAATCTCACTTTCGATCATTAACTTGCAATGCTCCCTCCAAGCATAATCAGGCTGATAGCCTGCAATGGGTGACCAGTCACCAGGCCAACATGTGGTTAACCACTCCGTTCATTTTATAGGCGTACCTAAAAGAATTCGACTATGGGAGATACAATCTAGCGTTGTACGTATGTTTGTCACGATAAACAGAGAAATCCAAAAATATCACAGAAAATTCTGTTAAGCGCCCATCTGTTTCTACAGTGTTTTATGGCTGTTTTCGTTGTTTATTGAACTATGGATGGACTTTACCAAGACCTAACTAGGTAAACTTCCTTGTAGAACGTTATTTTTTGCTACATGTAATGTAGGTGTGGTCCATATTAGAAACCCTGCATGTTCTTCGTGCTACTGTGGTGCCACTGAAGGCACAACTTGTGACAGGAAGCGGTGCGAGCTTCAATTTTTTTCAACACTTCAACAAAAACATGTTCAGTCTTCCGTGATTATTTAACATTGCACAACGATTTCAGTACGACATATAACCCAATCCCACAATGACTCCACCTATATGCCCATATATATAATACATGCATTTTCTAAGTCAGTTAGAGACCACGCCCTCAGATCTTCGCATATAAGATCCTTGTGCTAGGTCTCTAACCAACACTAAATACACAGAGCTGCAGAAACACCCGAGCAGAGATGATGGCCAACTGCAAGAGTACAATAACAGACAAGCTATGAATGCTTCATATAATACCTATATGATATTATTATAAAATAAATTTTAAAAACCCATGGCTTTGCCTCAGGTTTTTTAAATCCACAAAGATCCTCGTGGTTGGTATCTAACTAGAACTGGAGCTTCGAAAAGCCTCCATGCAGATGGCATCCCTAGTAATTACTATTATTGTAAAATTTCAAATATTTATTTTCTGAGGGAACATACTCCCAGATAGTGGCATATCTCTGGTTTGATAGGGCACACTGCAAAGCAAAGAAAATAAATAAAGGATAAAACATTGCCAGCTACCCTCCACCAACTATACTATATTACTGGTAATAAAAATTCTTATTTACAACTACATAGTTTGCTACACTGCTTCTCTGAATACTGTTACTTCTCTATTAGAGTCATTGACTGCTCTATTAGAGTATCTTAATCTTGCATATTGGTAGGGCACCAATGTTTGTTGGTATAGGCCATCCCTAGATACACTGCTGCCCTCAGACAAGCTACCTCCACTTTATCCAACACTGTGGTAGGTAAGCCTTACTTTGCTCTGACACCCCTTATTGATTTTTATCAATGGTTAGATGAACACAAACTGGCAAGTGTTACACTGCTACTATTACTTTAACAAGTGTTACACTAATTAAAGTAACACTTGTAGATTAAAGCACTTGTCCGTTAGGCCATACCTATTTGATCTTATTTTGCGCTGGCAAAATTATTTTAAATTTGGGTAGGTAAGTCGGTTTGAAAATGAAAATGATAAAAATTTTAAACACAAGCATACAAAATGCAAATAATGAATGTAGCTATAATAGTACATACACAGTTAAAAATCTGGCTAGGTTTCATACTCTTCTAGTAGCAACAGATATCTCCAAAAGAGCTTTCCCATCGTATTGTACAATTTTAGAGCATTGGACGATCTTCAATGGTCTCTTTTGGACTATATCACGAGGGTGTTGTCTTTAATTAAGAACACGTGATCCGCACACGTGATTTTCAAAATTATTTCATTTGAAGAAAAATGCAGTCGGTCGGGTCCGCGCAAAATAAGGTCAAATAGGTATGGCCTTATAGTACATTATTATGTTTCATATTATACTGAATAGGTTGTGTGTGTAATATGTGTTCTGTGTTACAATACTTCATCTGTATGTACGCTTGTAGGTTCTGTAGGAGGTGGCCAGTTGTCACAAGCTACTGACAATATCAAGGCAAGGTACCGACGAAAAGGATTGGTGAAATCTTTAGCAGAACAAGATCCATGGCCTCCATTTCTTGCTAACTCCTTCACTAACTTAGCCCTAGTACATCAGAAAATTAAACAGTTACAGGTTAAAGAAGACACAACAATGGCAGCTAGGATACGCACTAAGGGAGACATACACAAAATATCTGAACTAACATCATCAATTAAACTGGACAATATCCATCAAATATTCACTCCTATCACTTCAGATGATCAATGTCTCAATAGTATCCTAATAGAGGGTCACCCTGGAATTGGGAAGACAACACTGGCTAAGGAGATCTGTTTACAGTGGGCTAACAATAAACTGCTCACATCAGATAAACTGCTACTATTACTAATGTTAAGAGATGCCAGTGTACAAAAGATCACTAGTACAGAAGAGCTAGTGAAATATACACTCCCTGTAGATCAGGTACAACCTGTTTTGAGCTCCTTACATACCACTGATGGAGCTGGAGTAACCTTCATCATTGATGGATTTGATGAACTCAGTAATGAACTACGCCACACATCTTTCTTTAGGAAACTCATTGAAGGGGACACTCTACCTAATGCACGAGTAGTGGTGACATCAAGACCATCTGCTTCAGCTTGTCTACATCAACATGTTGACAGAAGAATAGAAGTTCTTGGATTTGAGAAATCTAGTAGGGAACAATACATTGATGATGCTTTGAAGACTTCTCCTTCTAAACTACAAACAATAAAGAGACATTTTCAACAATATCCCAACATTGATGCAATATGTTACATACCATTAAACATGGCAATCATAGTATTCCTGTGTCTACTAGGATCCCTGCCACCAACTGCCACTGAAATGTTTGCAAGCTTCATCCTGCACACAGTCTACCGTCATCTTAAGAGGACAGGGAAGATTGCTGAAGATGAACACATCAACAAAATGGAACGCTTACCACAGCCAGTCCAACAAGTACTACAACAACTACAGAAAGTTGCATTTGATGGTCTTGTAGAGGATAAAATAGTATTCACAATGGATGACTTACCTGACATGTGCAGGGATGATCCCACTTGTTATGGACTATTACAATCTGTTGAATGTTATTGTTCAGATGAAATTGGTACTCCAACCAAATCCTTCAACTTCCTACACTTGGGAATACAAGAATATTTTGCTGCCAAATATGTAGCAACCTTACCAGAGGATGCAGTGTACACACTAATGAAGAAGTCATTTCTTGTTACTGGATACGGTGATGACAGTCCTAATAGTAAGAGTGTCCGCCTCTCCAACATGTGGATCATGTATTGTGGTATAACCAGTGGACAGTGTAATTCTTTAAGACACTACCTGTCAAGTAATCAGAACTCCAGGACCACTGCTTGGTGTTTGGCAGTCAGTAACGATTACTCACAAAATAGTTTATTGTTTAACAAAAGTGATTATGAAGACAATGACCAATACAGTGTTGAAGAAAACACAACAAAATCATTTGGAAATGATGACTCTACAGCTGATCATCAGATTACACCTCCACATCATCCACTATCAACCACAACTGTGATGTCACACTGGTTTTATCATGTACAACCATCATCCATTAGTTCCCCTTCACTGATTCCTCCAACCCAACCAGTCAGGTACCCACTAACATCATCAAGATGTCAACACTTCACATCTTACCCTCAACCATTAATGGAACACCACAATGTGTATCATCCTTACCAACAACAACAACTGGGGTATCATCCTGTATCCAGTCATCATGGTCCTAGCAACAGTGAACTTGTTACTACTAATATTAACACACAAGTGACCTCAGGAAAGATGACAGCTCCAACCCAACAAGGATCAACTTCTAACCAGGAAATATCCAACATCTCACAAGACATTTTAAAGGACCCAGTAAAGGTTCTCTACTTGTTCCAGTGTTTCCAAGAGGCTCAAGATGAGAAATTATGTGACATTTTGTCCAAATCATTTGATAGTGGTGAGATTGACCTCTGTCACCATAGGCTCCTCCCACACCGGGTGGTGTCCCTGGGATTCTTCCTATCAAGATCACACAGGAAATGGAAGGAACTAAACCTGTTGAGGTGTTACATTGGAGATCATTGCATCAACCTACTACACCACTACCTTTGTGGAGATAAAACAAACAAACAAGAAATAACAACAATTGATCTTAGTGACAATGACCTCACTATAGCATCATCACCTCTCATTGGTGACATCATCACTCACCTTCAGCCACATACTCTGAAGTTAGGTGATAACAATATTACTAGTGTGAGGGATATCTCCACTGCAGTAATAAACACTAACACAGTCAAAGTGTTAAACATGATGAGTAATGACCTCACATCACAAGAAGCATCAGCAATATCTGATATGATGACTTGTTTGGGAGAGCTGAACATCAGTAACAACAAACTTAGTAATGATGGAGCAGTGATGCTATCAGAAGGAATAACAAAAACCAGCACACTGAGAGTATTATACATCAGTAACAATAACATCACATCCACAGGATCTACAGCAATTGCAAACAGTTTATTACACAACACCTCACTGAAGGAACTATACATGCGTGAAAATGTTATTGGTCAAATTGGAACTACAGCAATTGCTCAAGCCATTACTAATAACAAGACACTAAAGAAACTGTCACTGGGTAATGATGATGATACAATAGATGAAGAGTCAGCAATGATAATAATGAGGAGCCTATACCATAACAATTCTATCACTAAACTGTGGCTTCCTTATAGACTACAGTATAATGATAATGTGGAGAGAGAAGGTGAACATATTAATAGTACAAGGAGGAAATGTAGTACACAAGAAGTAACAGTTTCCTACTCCTTCTGATACTAGTACTTTGATCCCCACTACTCTCATCTGATCACCATGGTAACCAACAATTTATAATTCTTACACATACATATACAATAATCATGTGACCTTTGAAAAGACCAGGTTTCTGGGCCATCAGATTCAAATGTCAGTTGACCTAATGCAATGACAGATGTTTGTGAAAATTGTAGATCAATAAAGTTACCGCATGTTTATACTGCAGACCGCTCTGGATGAGATCGCTTCAGTGCGATTCAGATCGATTTGTGAGCCCCATTTATACTATGAAGGTGAGCCCGCTCCAATCTGTAAAAAACGTAAACCCACAATCATAATTTGCATCGAAGTAAAGCTTGTTGATAGAGTTAAAAGGGATTTGTGCTCTCTGAATCGCCAGGTTAGTAGGCATGATAAAGTCTAAAGTGTTGGCTTCGATGTTGGCAACTACTCTCAACTCCGTGTAGTTAGTTGCCTATCGATTCGCACGCGTACATGTTTGCTTTGAGCCCTTGTGTTGTTCTTGAAGCTGTGTTTCCTTATCGTCGCCTAAATACTTCGCTGTTGCTTCTTTTCATCATTACAGTCACCATTTTAGCTGTATCTGTCCGTAGTTTTATTCCATTTATTAGAGTTAAATCGAACTGCAAGGTCACAACTGTTTACACGCAGATGTGAGTCGAATTGAATCGAACTGGACCACCTCAGGTAGGTAGCCCCATTCGAATTTGAATGGCTCGATTCGGCATGTGTTTACACTGAAGCGCTAATCGGCCCGGATCGAATTACCCTACAATAGCTTGAATTCTACGTCTAGTGTAAACACGCTGTTACAAGCGATTAAAGTCAAAGAATTGGAAGTGTGTGGAAGCCTGGTTTTATCAAACCCAGCTAAATACCATATACATCACAGTAATTTTTGTTTTATTTCTTACTCATCAATCAAATGTTAACTTTGCTGTGTTAGTATACTATAAAATAAAACTTGACAATGTACATAATATTATGTAGGGGGTATCATTCAGGGCCGGAGGAAGCGGTCCGGCCATAGCCTGCAGCTGACCACCTTTTTCAGCTTAAATTTTTAAAATTTTAATTTAGCTACACGTGAGTTTATTAGCATACGTTACTTATTATAGAAAGGTTGCCGGGAAAAAATGTTAAAATGGAAGGGGCCGCAATCTCTATCGTTAGTTCAGTTATTGATTTAACAGCTGATGATGAAAGTGAAGCCTTGAGTGAAGCAACCACAACTCATTACTGTGATTGTAAATCCTTTGAAATTCAAACTGGAAGTGTTGAGGGAATTGTGACACTACCAACAGAGACAACTCGGAGCCTAGAGACCAGCGAGGAGAGTGATGAGCAGCCAAGGAATGTTCGTCCACAAACTATGCCGAATCAACCACCAATTTACAATTTTCCTAAACGCTACTTTGGTAAAACTAAATAGTTAGTCGCTCGTTTCAGCCTCAGTAGTTTAGCAAGTGGAAGTGGCTTCATTATGATGAACCAAGAGACCTAGCTTTCTGCCACATTTGTGTTACTGCCACAAGAGCTGGTAAAAATATTAATGAGGAATTCTGGGAATGTCGATTTGGCATTCATAGACCATGGTTTTTATAATTGGAAGGATGCCAGTGGTGATAAAGGTGCATTTACCAGCACATGAGCAAAGTAATTACCATACTGTGGAGGTGGTCATTACTTTGCCTAAGACCACCAAAGATGATATGTGGGATGAAATGTTGTCAACAATTCATGCAAAGGACAAGGCTGCCAATAGTCAATACCTTTTTGAAAGTCCATCAAAAACGTGAGATTTTTAGCCAAGCAGGGATTAGCACTTAGAGGGGATGGTGATGAACTTGACAGTAACTTTATTCAACTACTGCACTTGCAAAGCAATGATGATGCGACCATAATGCAATACTTAGATAAGAAAATCGACAAGTATTGTTGCCATCAAATTCAGAATGAGTTGCTAGACGTAATGGCCAATTCAATCAATAAAGATACTGCAAACAAGATTTAACAGGCAAAGTATTTTTCACTGATGGCAGATGATGTTACAGATGTTTCCAACCGAGAGCAAGTGCATGGTTGGCTGCATGCGTTGGGTAGATGACAAATTTGAGCCCCATGAAGACTTTTTGGGATTGTACAAAGTGGATGATATACAGTCCAATACCATTGTTGCAACATTATTGCATGATATACTTCTGCATATGAATCTGTCTCTGACCAACTGTCATGGTCAGTGTTACAATGGGGCCAATAATATGACTGGTAGTAGAAGTGGTGTTTCAACACAAATTTGCCAAGAAGAGCCATGTGCTGTCTACACACATTGTTATGGGCATGCACTTAACCTTGCCATAAGTGATCTGATGAAAAAACAAGTTAATGAGTGATACTCTAAATATAACATCTGAAATTTCCAAACTATTAAAATTTTCACCTCGTCATGATGTTGTGTTTGAGAAGCTCAAATCTGTATTTTCTCCAAATTTGCCAGGATTTAGAACACTGTGTCCAACATGTTGGACAGTAGAAGGTGAGTTGCTACAAAGTGTAGTAGACAATTATTCTGTTTTTCAAAGCTTGTGGGAAGAAGTGAAGGATATTACTAAGACGCACTAGCATGAATTGGTGGAGTTGAGGCTCAGATGGAAAAGTTTGAATTTTTGTTTGGATTGGTGCTTGGAGCTCGTATTCTTAAGCATACTGATGATCTTAGTAAAACCCTGCAATTGTCATCACTGACAGCTGCAGAAGGCCAGAAATTAGCTGATCTAACCTGTCAGACATTGGAGAAGATTAGAAATGTGACCGGATTTGTGAAAAGGTACCTTTTTTACACACAAAATTTGACCCATGTTTTGGACTTTACAGCTTCATAACTTTTTGGTCATGGCATATAATTGCTTGCAATTTTCAATGAATGTAGCCACAGTATCTGGCTACATTTTGATACTAAGAGCAAGTTAATTGGTATAAGGAGTCAATTGTTACATCATTTTATTTGCTGGTATGTAAAATGTGTGGAAAAGGTATCTTTTTGCAAATCCGGTCACAAATGACGAATGTTTTGATTTGTTCTGGGAACGAATTCTACTTTTACAGAAAGAATTAGCAGTTAACGATCCTGTGCTTCCCAGAAGAAGGAAAGCTCCTAGGAGATTTGATACTGGTGGAGCAAGTTACTTTCCCGAGTCTCTATCAAAGAATACTATTCCATCTTTGATCTTGTTGTTAACTACACAAAAGACCGTTTTCACCAGCCAGGCTATGACATCTATAAGAATCTGCAAGAAATTTTACTAAAAGCTACTACTGGAAAAGGCTATGCTGGTGAACTGCAATTTGTAGCTCACTTTTACAAGGATGACATAAACCCTTCAGTTTTGGAAGTTCAGCTAGAACTGTTTACTGCTTAAATTAGAAGTTTTGGTGACAAAAGCTCACTTACCATTCTTCAGATGAGGGACTACTTTTGTCAATTGCCATCTGCTGCTAGAGCTAGTATGTCTGAGTAGCTTTAGTTCTAAAACTTTTGATGGTCATGCCTGCTACAAATGCAGTCAGTGACCTTTGCTCAACCTGCTCTCAAAGACGTCTTAACCATTTGATGACCCTTCATATCCACAAAGAGTTGACTGATCACTTGTCCCTTGAAAGATGCTTAAATGGATTTATTAGTGGTAATGAACACAGGCTTTCACTTTTTAGCAAGTTTAATAACTGTTAACTTAGTTTATCAAATTTGTTTTTGATGACTTTCTACTTTGTTGTAGCATCATTACTTAATACAATGTATGGAAATGATAATATTATACTGCTTGTATAGTTTACATGTGTGTACATGTATAGCAATAAGAAATTTTGACACATGAAGCAAACATGGCAATGGTTTATTTGTGAAAGTAGTTTCAGATTGAATCTCATGCAGATCTTGGAATTTTGGATGGGGGACAAGTCCCCCCTAGATCCCTACATAAGTAGTTAATAATTTTATATTTGTTGACACCACCATGTATAGGAGGAAGAAATACCACTAAATGCAGTGAATTTTTAAAAAAGTTTGACAAGCAATACATTGAGTTCCATTAAGATAACATTCCCTTGGCCTGACCACTTTAAAATTGCTTCCTCCAGCCCCGATCATGGATAACTGGCTAGTTCAACCATGCTGTGTTCTTTGAAAACTAGTTGTTCACACTGATTAACATGTACAGTGTTATAACTGCTAACCAATCAAATGGGCTGAAATTTCATGGTCATAGTACGCATATGATGGCATGAATATGTTAAGAGTCATGAAAGTTAGAAATTATGTGCCCACGTGAAATATACAATTTTCATATCAATAAGTAGTCAAACTATGTACAATATTATAATTTATAGAACTTTGCGTGGGTGTGTTCAAAGGAAAAAGTGTATTTTAAATTTCATAAAGTACAATTTCAGCCAGCCAACAGTGCTTCATTGACCACACAGAAAGCACTCTTTGTGTGCAATAAAGAACTCTTTGTTGTGGGCAATAAAGCAGTTGCCCACATGCCTTAGTGCAGGCTAAGAGCCTGCGGGGCTCGTGCCAGTACAACTAATCACCCAGACCCAAGCTGGTAGGCTGATAGCCTCGCTGTGCTGAGTGATCAATCACCCCAACCAACACAAGTTCTACCACTGGATTGCTTTTATAGACATACCTAAATGCTTCAATGATGGGTGGGAGAAGGTAACATTGCTGTTACGTTTGTTAATGTAAACGGAAAAGTCCTGGAGATATCATGGAAATACTTCACCATGTGACTCACAATAGAATCGATTGTGGGTTGCGAGCAAAACCTGCCAAAATACGCGATGAACGTCTACCATGCCAAACTATGGTGAACTACGCATGAGTTACTTTGTTAAACTAGTTTGTGTGTGTTCAGGCTGCTAATAACTCATGCAACATGTGTTAATTATGAGTCCTAGTGTATGGTGAAGCTACACGACTAGAAAGTTCCATAAATCATTTAAAGCATAGCCTTGCTCGTGCTATATGAAAAATAAAACACTCGGCTGCGTGCTTTATTTTTCATATAGCACTCGTGGCTATGCTTTAACATATACATATTATTCAAAACAGAAAAGTAAATATATTATCTCCACTACATATTAACAATTAATGCCAATACTGATCAGTGTGTTAGTTGGGTAGGTCTATACTGGTACTCCAGAATGGGTTGGTGGAAGAACTGCTCTAAATGAACCTGTAGAGAATAATAGTCAAACAGTACAGTAGTAATGTTTAGTAGGGTTCCTAAAGTAACATGAGCTGCTAAAAACCATGTCTAAAAATCACCATGGAAATAGCATACGCGGTGAATGTCACCTTTACAGAATAGTCTTACATTTTACATCAATGGGCTTTATCCCAAACTATGCAAAGCCATATAAGTGCCATATACTATCCGTTTCATGAACACTATACTTTCATTTCATTTCCGTGTCACATCCGTGATATTTTATGTGGGGGGTGTAGTTTGTACAGGAGCCTATGGGAGAATGGTACGTTCAGCCTATAAGAGTAGCTCTAGCTTTATGAGACACAAGTTTGTTGTTTTATTGTTTAAAATATGGCATTCTAAGATGGAAAAACCCAGGAATGATGCCTCGAAACAAGTTTATTTCACTGCATGCGCTAATTAGAAACTTCCATAGATTTGTTTAATGTACTGTAAATTGGCAGTTTGCCATTAGGACAGACAATGTAAAAGCATGTAGGCTAATTGAACAATACTGAATGCTAGATTGAACGCGATAACATGTCCTTTGTGCTGACTCTATTTAGCACACATTATCAAAAAACCCAATTTCTAATCTTTATTCCTGGGTTTTTCCATCTTAGACCGCAGTATTTTAATGGCAAAACAACATACTGATGTCTCACAAAGCTACTTTTATACATTCAACTCACCATTCCCCAATAGGCTCCTGTAGAAACTACACTCCCAACTAAAATATCACGGATGCGATGTGGAAATGAAACGAAAGTATAGCGTTCATAAAACGGATAGTATACAGTACTTATATGGCTTCACATAGTTTTGGATAAAGCCCATTACAGCATTAAAACACAAAAAAAACAGGCATCTGGATATAGAAATTTTTAAAAAACCTGAAATTACATTAGCCTGCCCGCCAACCTGCCTGCCTCACCACAGTCACAAGGCTAGAAGCCAAACAAAGTATGGCCACCAATTTATGCTACAACAACAAACTCACTGGTGGGATGTGTCATTTGGAGTTCCGATGCATGCCTGCCTTGTGTGCTTTGCTATTCCTTTTATCTTCAATTAAATGGTTGTCCTCTTGTTTTCTTCATGCCAGGAAACCATGCCAAGGCAATAAATCTGGGCAATCAACAGAGATCAGGTTTATGAGAGGAAACAAAAGTATGCGGGTTACTTTACCGGCTCTTTTTTCACAGTCTATAGACACATAAATAGTCATGCCTGCAATATAAGTAATTACAGAAGTGCTAAAAATGCTGTAAAGTCTTGAAGTGATAAAAGTTATCCTATCAGGCAGCAAAAAACCTGTGAGTATAATAGACGTCTAGAGTGTGGTACTCTATAAAATCACATGCACACAATAAGACACTATTTTTGAGGGCAAAAAACAGTAAGCGCTCTATGCTAGGAAATTTTTACAATGCTATTGTGAATGAAAGATAGACTATATTGGTACTACTAAGTGAGTTAGTAGGTCAAAGTACATAACATACGTAATTGTGCCGCGGTGGCTAATTCTGATTAGGGAAGGTTTTCGCAATAGATACTTTTGGTAAAAGGTTCTTTTTTATGTAAATAATCCAAAACCTTTTCACACACAAAATTTAGTCCACTTTTTTGAAACTTTATAATTTTTTATCATGGCATATAGATATGTGAAATATTCCACACATGAAGCTACAGTATCTGGCTGCATTTTGATATAAAGAGCAGTTTAGAGTAAATTGTGATAACATTAGTGAACCGCTGAACGAAAAAAACAGCCGTTTTTGCACATTCCTCAAATTTCATTTTATTGCTTCTCTGTTATCTATAGTAACAAAGGAGTGGACAGCAAAGTTTCAGCCTTTTGTGATGAATAGTCTTGGATATTTAGCGAAACAGTTGGAACAATAATAAACTCGATTTGTACAGCAACCATACAGCAAATAAAGTACAAGTACTTGCATAATCACAACTGAAATGAGCTATGAAGATGGGACTTGGCTTAATCTGTGCACTAGAACTGGCAAATTTATAAAGTATCCCTATACTCCTCTGTGTTGACAAAGAAGAAAACAGAGAAAAGATAATAGAAAATACTATTTCTATTGCATCATACCCTGTAGATAAACACCCATAATTCTTGCTGAATAGATACAAAAGAAAGATTTTTTCACTCTCCATGAACAGGCAAATCCATTAGTGTATTAGTTGTTTCATTTTAGTGCATACCAAAGTTATCAAAATGTGCATAATTCTTATGTAGCATATTTTTACCCAGTGTATTTCAAATATACATTTTGAAAATGGCCAGATTTTGCTCAGTGGGTCACATTTTGTTTGCTAATGTGTGAAAAGGTGTGTAAACTTTTAAAATTATTGTTTGATGTTCATTTAGTTGACCCAAAATTTAGTGCTTTTGGTTCTAAGATACTAGAACTAAAAGTACTTAGAAAATAGCATGCATAATATGCTTTGATCTTTGGAGGATAATGAGGTCTTTAAAATCCACTAAGAGACTGCTGGCAGGTTCTTAAAATGGTTAGATATCTGCTAACAGAAAGACCTCAAGCATCACAAATCTCACTTTCGATCATTGATTTGCAATGCTCCCTCCAGGCATGTTCAGGCTGATAGCCTGCAATGGGCAACCAGTCACTCAGTCCAATAGGTGGCTAGCCACTCTATTTATAGGCATGCCTAAAACAATTCGATTATGGAATCTAACGCTGTACATACGTTTGTTACGATGAATGGAGAAGTCCAGAAATATCACAGAAAATTCTGTTTGGTGCCCAAGGGCGTAGGCAGGGGGGATTCGAATGGTTCGGACGGACCCCCCTTTCAGAGGCAGAATTTTTTAAAATTAAAAATCACACCAAATCTTACAGCCCTGGAGCTCTCCGGTAGCTACTTTCCAACTGGCGCTCCTCTGTACTACTCATGAGGGTCACATCACATTAAAGCTGAACCTTGCAAATCATATCTATTGCATCACGTGATCAATTGCGCACGTGATGAATGGCGCGGATGAAATGGCGAACGAGGGTCCGACACTCTTGAAATCTCGTACGCTTCGTCAGAAATTTGAAATCATGAAATCACACACTCAAAAGAAATCAGAAATCACACTTTTTGAAAACGAAAATCGTAAAACTCCGTATATTTCCGTAAATTACGGACGCATTGAATTACGCGATATTATTAATTGGAACATAACAGAAGTGATTTAAGGCCCAAATCACTTGATCTGGCACTGGTTCGGCTGCAAATCTCTAGAATTTTACAGCCCAAGCTGAGTCCACTAATGGTCAAAAGCTTCCATCACTGGAGCCATAGATTTTAGAGGCGCGTAAGCGCCTCTAAAATCTATGCTGGAGCCACACGAGTGATCTGAGAATCCATCTCGGAATCTTATTCAGTTTTAACTAGCAATTTAGGCTCTACTCGCAGCCACAAGTGACAGTACATCATAGTGACTGCATGGGTTAATGATGAAACGGGTAAACCATGTAGAAGGGCTGCAAACTATAAGCACACTTTTGCAAAGAAAGTAGTTCCCAACATTAGCTTCAGGACAAATAATCATGCAGC
Organism: Dysidea avara; assembly: GCF_963678975.1. Classification (NCBI taxonomy): domain Eukaryota; kingdom Metazoa; phylum Porifera; class Demospongiae; order Dictyoceratida; family Dysideidae; genus Dysidea; species Dysidea avara. The sequence goes on along the minus strand of NC_089275.1, from coordinate 49,137,928 downwards.
TTGTCTAGAAAATATGTATGTCAGTACTGGTTAGTAACTAGCTACTAGGTGTAACTTTTCAAAGATTAGCTCACATAATATGATTCTGTTTGTTCAGCTGACCCACTAAACATCTTTACATAACTCGCAAGCAAACATTTCATATAAAACAATCCTGGCATACACAATGAAGACCATGGATGTATCCAGATCAGTTGACTGTGTACTTAGGTATTTCCTGCCACTGTGGTTGTTAGTCAATATGAAATGAGATCAGGGTTGTTAACAGAGAGCCATTCCAGTTTTCAATACCATTGTGAAGGAAGGGATGTGCACGTTACTGATGTTAGCAGAGATATTGTTTATGTCAACTTTCAGGTGTGATTTAATCTATTGTGTATTATAAAACTGGTAGGTAATACATACAGGTAGCTATCTTTCTACATATAGCTAAGTCAGTTTCATGCAGATTAAATACATCACATATTGATCAGATAAGGTTTATAAGTTCTGCTAAATTTTGCAGGTATGTTCATTGCTGGCAATGCATCATACTGGTTTGCATTATATTATCTGAAGAACTGATAATGCAGGATGCATTGGAGCTAACAGTGTATAGCACACAAATTTTACGGAGAACAATTACCTAATCAGTGACTTTATGGAAATACAATGCCAAAATGGTCCTCAGACACTATGCTCTTTGCTCGGAGTACATTATAGATTTTGTTTAGGTTTTATAATGTAGTTGAGTAGGTGTAGCTTGTAAGTAGTTTAGTTTATTGTAATTAGTGTGGTAGTTTGTAATTTGCTAGTCTTTGTATTCTTTTGTGCTTAACTTTTCTGTGTACTTGTTTGTTATCTATTTTTGTAAATAATTTTACACCTTTTCCATTACCTAATCATTACTGATTGAGTCCAAGTCTATCTCCTACCAAAGATACTGTTTTAAATTCACCATGATTCAGTGATAAAAGTGTAACTGAAATCATGTGGACCCACTGATGACACGCAACCATGTAATAGTAACCAATTCCAATATACTTAATTAATCACATGTATCACCATCAGCTACTTTTATTATTATTGCTGGGCATGCCGATGTGCCAAGGGGACGTGAGTAATGCTCCAAGGAAAAAATACACAAGATAACAACAGTACTGCTTTATTATATCTACCGGTAAAGACAATACTCGACAATGCCTAACATTGCCTATACCATTTTTACTTTACAGCACAAGTATGTAGTAGCTTTTTGATAATGCATGCTTTCTGACTCAATCACTGAAGTTTACGGTGGCCCTAAAGGTCGCGCCATGCGCCAATATCCAAGCGACATCATCTATGCGACGATCGACGGTTTCTATGCGACAGTAGACGATATCTATGGGACGATAGACGATAACTATGCGACGATAGACTATGACTATGAGATAATAATGATGCGATGATTGCCGATCATCACGCGACGGTGACGATGCGACGGTTGACAGTCATGATGCGATGATCGATGCAGCCAGGAGGTGAATCCGAGGCGGGTGAATCGCGCTGTAAATGGAGCACCCTACTTTAACTCACGTGCATGATACTAGCACCATCGCCATGTGCTGCAGACTACCTTTGTGTGTGGTCATATTGCTTCTTGTCACTTGCAACGTTTGCTATGCTATGTCGAAGTCAGATCCTAGAGTAGATGGTAATAACATATTGTATGCTCACCATGTAGCCACTAAGCCTAGAGTTGTTTGGCATTCTGTGTTATATTAGTTTCACCAGGCCAGCCTGTACAGGTTGGTCTGGTGAAACTAGTACCTTGTCCCTGTTAATTGTGTCTTAATCAGTAGTAATATTATAATCTATGGTCTTGCTGATCAGCTCATCAGTGAATGATTGAATGTATGACTCAGTAATAATAACTATACTAATTGTTGGCTGATATTCTCTGTTTGTTTTGTCCAGGACTTATACGCAAGTACTGGTTTCAGTACAAGAAGATCGCTGTGATACTTGCGTATCTTCAGATTGTACACCGTGTTTCAGTTGGGTATATGCATTAATTTATCATTAGTTTGCTATTATATAATACAGTATCTTAGCCAATAGGGATTCTCAATGGTGATGTCATTATAATATAATTTACGTAGGGTCCAATAGTTTTATTATAGTTTTATTTATGGGCAATTCTCATTATGGGTCCAGATTATTAGTGGCCATATCTTGTTAACTCTACACTGTTTATTCATAAATTTTTCTTGACAGTTTCCTTTTCATTATTGCGTTTTTAACAAATCACAGCAGTATGCAGTGAGTTTGCCTCTAGGTTCATCACTGTGGTTGCCCAGACAAGGCATCATGATCAGTAACTTTTGTGCTGTTATCACTAAGGACCATGAGTGTTTTTCAGCATTATAACATCCACAATAATTAAATATCTGTATGGAGACTATGTTTTGTGAACCGAGACTGATTATTAATTCAAAACCAAACCCATAACAGGATTGTCTGTAGTGACATCACCACTACAAATCCCTGATTGTACTATATATTGTCTATGACAGTATGACATGGTTAAAGAAGAAGATTCATGATTTGGGACTGCACCGTAAGGGAGTGTTAGTGCAGTATTCACCATTGTCTCATGTGCAAGCAGCTATTGAAGTAAGCAATATTTCCTGTCATTTATGTTAATCTTCTGCTATACTCTGTTGACTTGTCCTTACATCATGTCTTTTGTCCTTGCTTCAAAAGTTTTATCATCACATGTTACAGCTTTATGTGAAAACAGATTTTTTAAATGTCAGAGTCCTAGTCCTATTGTCAAGTTAAATGGATTGGCGTAGACTATACAGCTACTTTATATTGTATCACCAAGCTGAATTCCACTGCTGTGTAGGTACACACAGTTTAGTGCAGGTCACCAAGGCAATAATAATTTTTGACACTTGTAAGTAGTATATAAAAGCCAATTAGTACCACCGTGGGCTGTTGCATTATTGTTTGCTACATGGCTAATAATATGGTTTTGCATTGAAAGGCAGCTTGCTGTTGAGTCTAACCTGAATATCTCTTGAACGGCTGGTCTCACAGAGTTATTCAAATTTGTATATTCTGTAAACATCTCTCAAGGTATCTTCAGGTAGTTGCATACAGATTTACCTTGTCTGTTGATAATATTGATCAATCACTGAAGTACAGGATGCCAATAATATGTACCTTGTACCGATAATTGGTGCTTGATAGGCTTTGTGGTTTAATTCATAACACTAGGCTCTCTCATGTGAGGTATTTAATGTACGTAAAGATGAAACACTGTTCTGTTGGTCGACTATTCAAAATTGACCACTACTTGATGCTTAGTAATAATTAAGCCTTTAATTTCAAACTTAGTTGTGGTACCACTTATGTGCAGCTATTATTGAAGGTGTGGCATTACGGTATGTTTTATTTTTGCTGTGTTTTATCAAGAAAAGAAAAGATACCCATGTATGCCTCAACTTGACCTTTATTTTATTATGAACCACAACAGCTGTAAAGAGGGCATGGCCTATAATCAAAATTGATTGGAAGCATAGTAAGCATTATTTATTCCTATGTAATTACATTTTGTGATTGCATGGTGGAATATAGTATTGAAGGAGGGCAGCAACATAGAATGGTAGCTGTGATACTCATTTCTAACCTTCATGCCAGCTGTTTTCCATTGGTGGCTTTCTAGTCTTGTGTGATCCCAAAATAGGGTGGATGCCAGTGGGTCAAATCATTTGGATTATCTGGGTCATATTTTGAGCCACATTTTCTTCTAATCTAATTAGTTTTACCCACTTTATTGAATATCTGGATCTGACCCAGATCTGTTCATGTTAGCTAGCTCAGTTGTACTGACAAAAATGCAGTTGCATTGAGGCTTCTCAGGTATTTGATGAGCTCTTTTCTTTTTTTACTTGTTGACAAAAACAGTCGTGACTGGTGTGAGACCTACTGAAATGTCTGTGTAGTCCACAACTCCTACTCAGTGGGGCTGAATGCATTCTATATCCATGTACTTACATTCTTTGCATTTAATTAGTCACAATTTTTTGATACAAAACTATTGCATGATTTTACTCCTGTGTTCAACAATAAGTAGCGATCACGTTAAAAGCAGCATTTGATGAAAGCACTATCCCACATTTAGGTAAAATTGCTCCATAGTAACTAACAATAATGTTTTTCATTGTAGGCAGAACTAGAAGGATGCAGAAACAACATTGGTTATAGACAGATGTGGGTAGTTTTAAAGCAAAGACATAAACTGGTTGTTAAAAGGTATATGAATTAATTGTTATAATATTTATGCAGGCAATTGTCTTTCTTTGTGACCATAAATATAGGAATACAGTTCAAATGATGATGTCTATACTTGATCCACAAGGAGCTAAACGAAGAAGGAAACATCAGCTTAAAAGGCGTGTGTATCAAAACAAAGTATTGTGCCAGTGCATCAACTGTAATTTGATTTTATGCAACAACAGGGACCGGATTTTGTGTGGCACTTAGATGGCTATGATAAACTAAAACCTTATGGCTTTGCTATTCATGGTTGCATCGATGGGTAAGCGTTAGCATTCTTTCATAAATTTTTATCATATAGTTAGATTCGCTAATTTTTCAGGTATTCGCGGAAAGTCATATGGCTAAAAGTGATGACTACCAACAATGATCCCAATGTCATCTTACTACCATATTTGCTGTCTGTTTTAGAAAACAATGGTACATTATTTTCTCTTTAAATTCTTGTATATGATACACTGTATATACAGGATGTCCGAGTATTGTACGGTCAGACCACGGTACTGAAAACACTACTTTAGCAGCTTGTCACATGGCATTACGTCATGAGCATGATGATGAATTTAGCGGTGAAAGAAGCTTTCGCTTTGGACCTTCAACAACTAACACAGTTGAGTTTAAATTTCAGATTTTTGGAGCACAATTGTAGATATTGTTAAATTTTGTTGCATGCGTATGGTTGTACCAACTGTGAATTTTATACTACAGTCGTAGTGTATTACTATATTTTGTGTGCATGTTTGTATGATTTGCAATGATGTCCTGTCTTTAGAGAATAGAGAGTTGGTGGGCTCAGCTTCGAAATTCTGTGACGGATTGGTGGATTAATATGTTTAAAGTGAGCTCAACATTGAATGACTATGAATTTTAAAATGGCATGTATAGAACTTGATTCAAGAAGGGAGCTTTAACCCCCAGAATACCATACACAAGTAAGTGTCATAAACATTACCAAGGCACTTTACAGATGTGAGGGTGGTATAGGCATTGTATGGGATATGTTTATGAGCCTCTTCTAAATGAAGCTCTTCAGGACTTCAAGGAACGGTGGAATTCCCACAGAATTCGACTAAACAGAGTAGCAGGATGTCCAGCTGGTGTTCCTTCTGATCTTTACTACCTTCCACAATTAAATGGTAGGTTACGTTAATCCTGAATTTTCAACTTTTTTTTAAATTCGGAATCTTGTTTTACAGGAGTGATGTCATATAAGAAACCACTGCAGTTAATTGTTTGGTCTCATTGCTATATAGAACATGCATATTTACCAGAACCTTTTTACCCTGTTGAATTTGTGGCTGCAGCAGATGCAATTCTAGCACAGTTAAACATGAGTCGTACTGACATAACAATTTCAAACTCTAGATTTATTTATTTGCATTTATGTAATAAATGTCATCATAAGTGTTTTCTAATATGGACAGAACCACAACTACTATTCACTATACACATCGAGTTGTTTTAGTACCGCAGTAATATCTGGACGCTCCATAGCATCCAATTTACAGCATGACCTGCAAACATCTTGTAAGTGTAGAGGAAGGTGATTTACAGCGGGTGGAGTTGGCACTTTACCACATATTTTTAGCATTATCTGTGCAGTAACTAAGTTACCCCATACTCTTCTCTGACCAAAAAGCTCAATCATCAGGCATCCAAAGGAATAGACATCAGCAGCGGTGCCTCGACGATTTCTTTCGTACATTTCAGGTGCCATGTATGGAAATGTGCCTTTAGGATTTGGAGTAACAGTCGTTACAGTAGCCTGTGATACCTCTTTCAGTTTTGCAATCCCCAAATCACAAATATGTACTCCACAAAGGTCATTGGTGATCTGTAGTAAGACCCATCAACTCATAACATCACTACAAACTATATTACAATTATATGTGTATACAGTAGACCTACATACTGGTACATAAATTACAGTATAGTGAGGAACTTACCATGACATTTGACGGCTTTATGTCTTGATGGACAACCACTGGATCATGAGTGTGCATAAACTGGATACCACATGCAATGGCTCTTGCAATATTAAGCTGTTGTGTGCCTGAAATCTGTTTGTATAGGTCAATAAAATTATAATATACACATTTTGTTACTAACCCTGGTAATTACTTTCTCCTTCCCAAAAATCATCTCATGGAGACTTTTACCTTCAATAAAGTCCATGATTATAACAATTTCATTTTCTGACACAGAGTAGCCAAGTAGGCTCACTATATTGGGGTGCTTAAGTAACCTGACATTGTATATATGCATATGTTATAATAGTGCATTAAAAGCTAGTTACCCACTTCAGTGCAGCTATTTCTGAACTATCAACAATCATTTTATTTGGATCTTCACCAACAGGGACATTGATCCTCTTCAGAGCAACTTGTTTATTATTCCATTCTGCCCTGTGGACTTTACCAAATGTTCCATGACCAATCATTTCTTTGAAACGTAATTCTTCAAAAGGAACTGATAGATCTTGTAACATGATTATAATAAATTATGAGATATCCAGAAGAATGCTTACCATCGACAGTACTTTTCCTTGAAAAGCGTGGAATGTTAGCTAACACAACAGGAAAATAACATTAGCACATAGATTACAGACAGCTTATTGTGTGCAGATTTATTCTATGACAACTAGTGGTAAGTGTTAATGCTTGTAGCTGATGAATCCAGTACATGGCACTAATCATAATCTTTCACACATAGTTAATGTACCAACCTTTCACATTGAACACTACAGCTGATGAATCAACAGCACATCTGTACTGTGCAGGGGTAGTGGCATACACTAGACAAGTCCATGGTGGTACTTCAATGCTCTTCCACTCATTCATGAAAGACGATACCCTCTTCTCCCACTTGTACTCCACTTTCCCATGGTTGGGAGAAATCACCAGCAAGGGTGCTGCACTGGTCTCATTAAGTGTTAAAGTCAGCTGACTGTGAACAAGTTTTTTTTCTGCGTGTAAGAGAACTAATGTCAAGTTATATTGCTGCTCAGCTGGGCTACTAGTTGTAGAGAAATTAGCTGTACACATCAAGTGGCAAATTTTGTCTGCCTGTATATATAGTGTTGAGATGTCCGTTTCATTTTCTAGACCAGTTTTGCATGACAAACAAGTCAGCACGTTCCTATATACTTCATCCTTAAGGTAATATTCCCTAAAAAAATAATCTTATATTGCCTATGTTGCTTGAAGTAAGACAAGAACTTGTAACAATAACTCACTGGCTACTTACTCATGCAAAACTATAGGCCTTGAAGTACTGTTTAAAATGAAACAGGTTCCTGGTAAACTAATCCAGTGAGGCAGTACTGGTGGACAAAATTTGACATGTGAACATCCGGTTGAAAAGTCAGGCAAAATAATACTATAGGGTATAGATGATTTCAGCCTGGCATCTTACAAGAAACATCTGAAACCTTACTCAGAACAGCCAGAATACTTGAGACACATGGAATTGACAAAATATAATTGAAAACTAATCAGATTAAAAACTAACAAACTAATCAGACTACATACCTTTTACAGAAAAGGTGATATCTTAAAGTGCAACTTCAGTTTTACCATTCATTTGTGCTTGTAGGTAAACAGTACCACCTAATGAAATATGAAAACTAATGAAACTTTAGCTCATTGTAATACCAGATTGCACTTCTGTCAAAAAAAATTCCTGCAGCTCAGGTTGCTTACACAGTTCGTTGTCCATTTCCTCAGCAATTGCATCATAAGTTACATGGGACTTGCACGATAGTAAACGCCATATCCCTTCTAGTCCCTTGACTATTATTGATGATATGATTCTATCAGATGAAACAGGACAGTAGGTACCTGAATAAGCAGTATGACATGTTAATATATTAACACTGTGCTCTTTACAGTAAGTGGCACTGTCTGCTTCATTGAAGACAATCTCTAGAACTGTATCACTAGATTCAGAATCAACTGAAATAGGACTATATGCAGAAGCACCAGATGGAAGAGTATGATGATGAGGTTGTTCAAACTTGGCTTGCTCTGCAATGTAAAAATCTATCTATCATTGGTTCTGCACATATTGGGGTAGCATTTAAGAAAGTTATCCACTATAAAATTCATGATACTAACACTATAAGCTGTCATCATCATCTCTCTAAGCATAGAGTAATGTATACATTATGGTTCATATGATGGAGAATACAGTAGAAATAAAACCAATGGCATTAACAATAGCTGTTGGCTAGGCAATAGTTAGTAAGTTAGACAGTTAGTTACCACAAAATTCAGCTAAGTTGCTAGGATTTCAAATAGAAACTTCTAGGAAGGGTAGTAGGGTCACTGCATCACGATACTATGTATAACGTAATGACTAGTTATGACTGGTGCTAGCTAGCATAACCAACTATTTCAGCTAGCCACTATGTCACTTAACATTTTGTGAATCAACCAATATCCTCTTTGAGGCTTAAATTTCTAGAGAATAATCAGGTAAGAGCACAATAGTAGAAAGAGTTCACTATATTACAGTACTACTCTATATATACTGAGTACTGTAATTATAGTATTTATGGTCTAATGTACTCACAGACAGTGTTGGGAGTAACGCGTTACTTATGTAACGCATTACGTAATATTATTACTTTTGTGGTACCTAAGTAATATAACGAAATACGCCATAAAAACAGGTAATATAACTCAAGTTACTTTACTTACAAATGTAACACGTTGCCTAAGTAATATAGTTACTGTAACGAGTCTAATATTACTAATATTACGTACTATTATTACTACAAGTAACAAAGTTACTAATCTCGTTAGTAATCCACTGAGTAATGCCTAGCCACAATGAAGTATTGAAGTCTACTGAATGAAGCCTATTCACCAGCTTCTTACTTATAACCAAGATTTGCACATTGCCCAACAACGAAATCATGTCACGTGATAAGGTGGTAGTTTCACACGTGACAGCTTAAGGCTGTGGACACAAAGTAATATAATATGTAATATTATTATAGTTACTTTATTTTATGGGTAATATGTAACTGTAACTAAATAGTTCAGCTGCAAGTAATATGTAATATGTAACTAGTTACTTTTAAAAAGTAACTTGTCCAACACTGCTCACAGACTGTTCTATATATTGAGTATTTCAATATATCAATATTGTCTGGGTGTAGTATCAAACTGCAGTACTCATTTACTGTATCGATACATTGCTGTATCGATACATATGTATTGCATATCCCAATTAGTAAGTTTCACTATAATTATGCAATAATTTCAGTGTATTTCTTACTGGTAACTAATTGACCACTGCTGCTTAGACTGCGTTTAGCTGATAATTGAACCTATTGAGTATATTGACATATTCACAAAAGCTATTTGTAACTCATACGTAAGCTCACCTTAGCAGTGACATGTAACCCAGCTTCCTCATCCACAGCATCACATGGCATGTAGATGCCAAATGTCCTTTTCCCCCTTGCCTGCACTCCACCAAATTCACTGACATAATTGCCTAGGTTCCACTGGCAGCCACTAGGCAATGGGGCATCCCGTATCAATCCATTTGAAACTCAACGACAATCTCTCAGGTGCAGTTGTTACCCCTAGTCCTTTTGCTCCCTTAGAAACTACTTCATTATAACTGTCGCTATTTGAAAATCCTGGCACTTGCACCTTGCCAGGCAGAACCATCTTGTAAGAAAAACGGCCTGATCTTTAATATTTAGCAAAGTTAAGCTGCACGAAAACAAGCAAGTACATCAGCTTAATTAGTTGCTACATAATGTATGTACTTACTTTACTTGATACAAGAATTACCAAGACGTTTATATGTCATAATGTACGCTTCCCACAGACTGTGATTCCTTCAAATACTAGTTAAAGCATGGCAAGTTCAATATAGAAAATATAGCATGAGGATGTGGTCAAGACGCAAGTATAGCACCCAGTTTCACCTTGTACTGTATATTTGGCTGATGCTACCCCTGTGTGCTATATTTTCTGCAGTGCACTAGACTAAGTGTATGCAGTGGTTTCACTGTTTTAATGTGTGAATCTGGAGTTGCAATCAAAAAGTTAGGTTATCAATACAGTTAATCAAGGCCTGGAATTCCACTATATTATGACAGTGAGAAGATATATACCTACTCATGAATAGCAAAAGGTTAATTAGAAGTGCACATTTTACAATCCAGAATTTCCTTAATAGTGGGACATGGCGATGAGAACAACTGAGGAATGATAGCTATGGCGTATTAACAGTTTGTGCAGGTGTGGACTTGACAGCATCAATATTGCGCTACCACTGAGACGGCTGGGCTTAAAAGCTAGTGAACAATTTAAGACTGAGTAATTTAAAGCTGAGTTATGTATACTATTATTATTGCACTGTAAATACAAGAAATTATGCATGTATGTGTGTATAGCCATTAATTGTTTTTTAAAGGGAACACTGTTGGCAGCTTTGTTGTTGGAGTTGGCAGCTTTGTAGTTGGGGGAAGACTGTGGGCATTCGGGTGTGTCTGTGCTAACATCATAAACTTGCTAATCTTACACAGTAAAAACAAACTAGTGAACGTCACTACTAAATGTAGTGAACGTCACTACTAAATGTAGTGAACGTCACTACTAATGTCTGCCACAATACTCACTATTTTTGTGTAGTGACGTTCACTACTAATTTTGTAGTGAACGTCACTACATTGACCACCAAGTAGTGACGTTCACTGCAAAAAGTAGTGACGTTCACTACAAAAAGTAGTGAATGTCACTACTTAAAAGTAGTGAGTATTGTGGCAGAGCAATTCACTACTAAATTTTTACAGTGTATAAACTGCAGTTTGCTGGTTTTGTGGCCATCAATCAGGAGGGAACTGAATCTAATTTCGTGGCTTCACTGCCATTTGTCTTGTTCTTATAATGCTAGTGGAAGGCTTCTTCAAAGAATTCATGGCTTATATCAACTAAACTCTGAACTATGTACCCTGCCATCTTGAACAGCAATTTAAGGACAGTAAACATTGGCATCGGGTATTTAGATACAAGTGCGATACAGCCAAAATAGGTCTGATACTAGCATCATGATTGGTATTGGTCAAGGGGTCCCTCTTTCTATAAAATTCATACAACCACACAAAAAATAATTTAGAAATCTGAAATTTTCACCTGAAATTTGAAATTTTTGGCCTGGATCTTTTCATTAGCACATGCCCCGCTATTGCACAACTCCATATTCCATGAAATGTGATGAGCTGCTAACAAGTTTTCCTTGAATCCAGTAAAGCTTCATCAGTCACAGATATTTATATTGTCAACTTTTATAGTGGTAAAATTTACATTTTACCTCTAAACTGTTACCCAAACATCTAATACGAAATAGGAGCCTATAAAAAGAATTATCATTTGACATTTTATTACAACCGCCAGGCAATTACAACTGTTTTGTAAGGCTTCAGTTGCATTTCTAAAGGTCTAGGTAAGATTTAGAGTTAATCATGAAACATTGCCGATAAACAACTAGTGCTATGAAAGATTTATCTCGCAAATTATGCAAGGTTTATCTTGCAAGTTAAAGAAGTAGTCTATGGGCTGGTTTTGATAATGTTGGAGACAACTGCAATAGTGTATTTATCACTGCATGTGTGTAACTACATCTTTTTGAATCATTCAGGAGTTAATTGTAATATTATCAGGTATTTATAAATTTATTTGAAATTACTTTCAAATTTAAAATTTCAAGCTCAAACCTTGAAATTTTGCAAAACCTTTCAAAATTTAAAATTTTGTACATGATTTTAACTGTGAGGGACTCCTTGGTATTGGTGCATCACTAACACTTTTCCCTTTTGAAATAAGATGGTGTCATACATTAAATGGTACTGCAGTGACAGTCAGTGTGTGATCATAAAACCTTGGAGTTTACTGAAAACAAATCTGATGACTTCTTGTTTTCCAGCTTTGTTCCTTTTGCCCTGCTCTCCACTTGTTTGGCCTTGTAATGTTTCACTAGTTCTCCTGCATCCTGGAATTCTGTATTAATATTTTATGAATTCAATGAATGACAGAAGACCATTCAGCTTACTAAGTTTGTCAGCCTTCTGGTTGCAACTCTCCTCCAAAATTTCCACAGCAGTCTTAATGTCATTTTTGCTTGCTAGTTGTTCCAGTACTTTAGCTAACCTTTCAGCCATTGCACTGAAAAGTATTTAATATTGTATAGTCACATGCTTCTATTATTACCTTCTCTAGAGTCACCACAAGAATACCACTCGCAACGTGCTTCTTTTCACTAAACCGTGTCAGGTGCACGTGGGGCCAGCAACCCCTCGTCAACTTCCGCCTTTACATCATTATTGTCGCGTGATGACTGTCAACCGCCGCATCGTCACCGTCGCGTGATGATCGGCAATCATCGCATCATTATTATCTCATAGTCATAGTCTATCGTCGCATAGTTATCGTTTATCGTCCCATAGATATCGTCTACTGTCGCATAGAAACCGTCGATCGTCGCATAGATGATGTTGTTAGGCGCAATCTGTGAATTTGCGCAGTTTATAAATTGCGCTGCGGATTTTGTGAATTCATAAAATGCGCAACAATTTATAAATTGTTGCGCAGTTTGTAAACTACCGTAAGAGCTGCGCATTTTATGAACTGGGTACCACCGTTACGTTCTTGGCCGATTCAAGTACGTATCACAGGCTTCTCATTTTACCCCCTTTATACTAGCTGAAGGAACATGGATAAACTGAACTAAGGACTCGATGAGCTCCTGACTGAACTGAAGACGCATTCTACCTGACTATCTCTCCCTCTAAGGTTCCCGGCTTTGCGTACTCTGCAGCTGGCCTGGATAAGGTGCACTGTATTTCTCTCTCAGTGTTGCGCTACGTATACTACAGCATTTGTGGTAGGCTAAGCCATTCGTTTTGATCTACTGATATTGATGGGCACAGTCCAGCCTGCATGTTTTACTTTTCCTAGCAGTTGCCCAGCACATGCAAGCACTGCACAAGTAATGAAATGAATATCAGCACAAGGTTTGGTACATTGTAACTCAAGTCCAACATCATATCTTTAATGTCCAGCCTTAAATGGTACACGTAGTTAGTTTCACTCTCACATTATCCCATGCATCCAGATGTAACACAACACGTGGTTAGCTACATAATGTCACCTCTGTGTGATACAGTTATTAGTACAAACATATAGTGTTTGGAATCAGGTATGCTGTGTTACACATATAGCTAAGTATGCTCCAATACATGAGTTACAAAGGTACAGCTCCATTTGACGAACAGCAAGACCCAGAAAAGTTGTATCCATTTTCATCTTGCCTGGCTATAACCGCATGTCTTCCTAAACACCGTTCATGGTACCCCCATGAGCAACTATTGCACCTGACCTATGGAATCCATACATTAATTTGTATGCATAACTAGACCTCACCATGTCAGTTGTATCATCATCCAAACTAATCATTCCACAAGATTGACAATAGTCATCCAATGATTCTAAATAAACAAACATTATAATGCATGTGGCACATCATAACTCATCAGTACAATACAACAGACGATGAAAAGAAATTTGCTGGTTCACAAAGAAATCCAACTATTCATCAAGAAGGTTATTTAAGCTAATATAGATACATTTTACCACAACATGAACAAACACGTACATGTTTACTTAATGGTACAAATGACACAATGTGATGATGTATATCGAACTGATTGCTGGAGCAATTAATAGGTGCATAATTATAATAATTTTGAGGAAAGCCATTACATGGTGCTAGCTACCACAAATCAACACCTTCCGCTGTCAGCAAAGATACATAAAGGAGGACTCAAGTAGGTCCATGGTGTTCTCATTATACATACTGCAGTATGCCAAATTAAGGTACCAAGGAACGTTGAATAGTGAAGACATCAAGCCCGTAGCAGGGGGTCTGTTCCAGGTAGTTGTAAAGCTGAGTACCGTGTGCAAAATACACACATGGCCTTACTAGGGGGTCTGGAGGCATGCCCCTACAGATTCCTTCTGAGATCACTTACTGACTGCTCTATTAGAACAAATGACTGTTCTATTAGAATGTCGTAATCTTTTTGCAAACTAATATATCAGAAAATTGATAGGTGGGCTCCATAAATTGGTAGGTTGATGGGGACCACAAAGGTTTGGTCTCTTGCAAAAATATAAGCTAAAATCCAGCCTGACTTGTCCTTCACAACTTGGCATTATTACAAACTTGGGAACCGGACTACTTGTTCAGTACAGAATATTGGTATCACCCATCTCCACAATGTACGACTAGTGGCTATAAATTTTTGTGATGCTTGACTGAGAATATGATAGCATACATAAATTCACTATACTTCCATATCTCTGCAAGTATTTTCCTGTAGTCTACATGTCTATCTTCAGTTGAATCACACGCTCTACTATGTCATAAAATTTCTCAACTATTGCAACTAAATGATGGTCATTCTCATTCTGTAATTACAAAATTTTGTGAAGAGCAGGCACAAAGTTTCTTACCCTTTGTTTGTTCCAACTTCAGCTCTGGGTAGTTTAACAAAACAAACTTCTCTGTTGTAGTAATGAAAGGCAGGGCTAATTAGAACATAACTACTTTCCACTCCATTCAAAACGATCTGATATCAAACATGATCTTCTTCACCTTCTCCTCTGTTACTGTTTTGTTTTGCTTTTTGGAGATGTGATTGGGACCAAGATATTTTCCTCTACAGAACCTTTCGAATAGCCGGCTCTCTGTAACCCTCTTTTGACGTACCTCACGAACTCATAGTGAAATCCACACCTCGCATACACTGCCACGAGGAAATCTCGTGATCCAACACTTGGAATGACAGAAGGTCGGCACTGAACCGATACAACAGGCTGTACGTGTCGCATCTCGCTTTGCCATATGGCAGCGCGACACCTGCGCAATTTATAAATTGTTGCGCATTTTATGAATTCACAAAATGCGCAGCGCAATTTATAAACTGCGCAAATTCACAGATTGCGCCTAACAATGTCGCTTGGATATTGGCGCATGGCGCGACCTTTAGGGCCACCGTAGAAGTTGGCAAATTATTCCAGTCGATGACAGCTCTTGGAAAGAAGGAATGCCGGTTCATGTAGCTAAGTACCTGGATGAAGTGGTAAGGGTAGTGGTGTCTAGTTGAACATTGTGTGGCTAAGAGGATAATGGTATTGATAGGCTGCAGATAAGTCGTGGATTGCCTCGTAAAAATGCCGGCGGCTAGCTATAACTAGGCCAGTGCCGGCGGCATTCCTTTATCCACGCCTATTATTTTTTTTACCCTTGTTAGAATATAACTTATGCACGAAGTTCTGGGACGGCTTCTATTCATTTTTAGACAGCCTCTTTACACTGTTAGCTTGCCTGTTAATCATCAGCACTACCGTACGACCACAACCACAAACCATCACCGCTACTGGTAGTCTCGCGTGGCCAGACCGCTTTTTTCCGTATATTGGGTGGGGAAAAAAGCGGTCTGGCCACGCGAGACTACGCTACTGGTGCCTGGAATCATCTCAGCCAGACGGCTTTGGCCCCAGCATCTTTGCTTACGAACTAGTCTCTAGTGAAGATATAACTTTTACCATCCAGTTTACTGATGACGAAGCTTCTGGACCTGTTCTAGCTCCATGAGAGTCAACAATGGTGAAATCACGGAAATCACGAAATCAAAATTGAAATCACGAAATCACAATTGAAATCATGAAATCACTAATGAAATCATTGATTTCAGAGAAATCACTGTGATTTCGAAATCTCGTACGCCCTTCGAGAAAGTGGCGGACCCCCCGATGGCGAAGGGCTGTTCAGTGGTTGGTTGAGACATATTACACAGGTTCTAATAGTTCTTGCGCGTCGACAAAGTTAAAGCGGAAGTCACGTGTGGTAATTATAGTTTGAAGTTCAAAAATAAATCGATTTGATTAGTCGAAATCCTATGCACGTGATTTCGCTTGTTTTTGTTGTCGCGCAAGAACTATTAGAAGCTGTGTACAAGCTTAAGGCAGCAGCTGCTAGACTCAGGTTAGCACGAACTGTGAATTGTTGATGTATATTTACCTGATGAATTGTTTGTTCATTTATTACATGTTGTGGTCACGTGATGTCTCGAACATATTGGAGTACAAGCCAAGTCTGAAGACCGGCCGAGAATAATGTATATAGCTGGAAAGAAGTATTGCCAACTAAGGGATTCGAGTGTGAGGGCTTCCGTGTGTTAGGAAATTGAAGCTGGCTGTCCGTATGTTGTCTGGAAGTGAAGATTAGTTAGTTTTACAATACGTTTATAGTTTCTATAAGCTGCATAAACAGCAGTGTGTAGGTTTTAGCTAGTTAGATGCACAAACACCTTTTAATGTTACTGCCTAAGGGCACATTTTGTGTATGCATCATTTTCGTTCAAACATGGTCTAGGGGAAGCACCCAGGCCTTCCCCTTAAGAAATTCCGGCCACTTTAAATCCGAACCCCCTTCAAAATAATCCTGGCTACGCCCCTGGTGCCCATCTGTTTTTAGAGTCGTTTAAGGCTGTTTTTGTCTTCTATTGAACAATGGATGGGCTATACTAAAGACCTGAATGCCGAATGGGTAAGCTTCCTTGTAGAAGAGAGAAAACCATCATTATTATAATGAGACACAAACATTAACATTAAGGAATCCTCGGTCACATGCGACCACCAGACAGGGTTGGTTAAAAGCACCTGGGTGGGCATGGCAAGGGAGTACAAAACATAAAGTAAGTATATCATGCATGTACATTTAACTAACTAAAGAGTCAGTCTGGGGGGCAGGAAACCACTCAAGACAATCCCTAGCCATAAATATTCTTTGAGATGCTGTAATACACTTCTGCGAAGCAGAATCCAAAACTTTCCTTAGAACTGCTTTTGACACTAATATATTCTGATGAACAAAATGTAACAGGTTCCGTAAGTTCTTTACACAAGAAGGATGGTAGTGGCCTAGAACGCTGATTTCAAGAGTTTCGTAATAGTTAGAAACATTCAAACGATCTAATTCTGCTAACAGTTGCTGACTGACTGAAGATGGTGTTCTGAATCCAATGGAGAGGTCAACTCAAGTAAGGCAATAGAGTTGGTGGCAGTATTGTAAAATACAAGGTCTGGACGATAAGAAGTCACCATCACCTCTGGTGGAATTGTGGCTGGAGGTGACACACTGGCTTGCAAGTTTGGGAGGTCAACAAAAACTTGGATAATGGTAAATTTTCACAAAGATCAATAAATTGGTATGCCAAACATTGCAATGCCAAGTTATGCCGGTAGGTGTATCTGTTCTGGTCCAAAGCCACTGGGCACCCACTCAAAATATGGGCGGTAGTGGGACGTGCAGAATCACATAAGACACATCGCGCATTACACTGAATTTTCCATCTACACAAATTAACCTCAGTTGGTAACGTATCAGACGATACCTTTAAAAGAAAGGATAATTGTCCCGGGTGGAATCCTGACAACAAACGATTCCAGGAACCACAAGTAGCTTCCAAGTTAGCTGAATCATTAAACTTACACTGAACTGATAGTGTTTGGAGGTGATTCTCACAACAAGATTTGGTCTCCTGCGACAGTTGACGTTTGGCCATTAAGTAGAATGATCAAGCAAATGGGAAATCTGTAAGCTGTTTCTTGGCAGCTGTTAAGATGGAGTAATCATTCCCTTGTACTTGTAGGAAATCTTTCCCTAACTGCAGGTGTAAGCCCAACTCATGGAGTTGGGGATCAGAGGAAGTATTGACACAGGAAAGTAAATTAAGCTTGGCTTCCCTTGATATATATGACACACTGGGACAGCAAACTCCTGGATAATAAAGAATTACTTGGGTGGCACTTCTCGGGAGATGAAGCCACTTCTTCAAGTGGTGGGTAGCCATAGATTCTAACTTTGATATAGTTGATTGTGTAACTGCATCAATACTCCGGTGGAAATGCAGGAGGGAAAGAATATGATTTCTATAGATCCACAGTTTATACTCTCCGCGGATAGACAAAGCATCAGTTGCTGTTAACAGTTCTGTAAGACGGGTAATGATCCGATTATTTGCTGCTTTCTTAGTGGCACTTAGTGAGACATCAATAAGCTTGCCCAAAAACTTTGTTTTACCTTCTGTAATTGATCTAGTGGTGCCTTTCGATAAAGGTACACCTTTCCGTAAATGTTTGAAACCATCGAACAAGTAAGACACACACTTTGCTGGTTTAAATGACAAATCCAAGTCACCTGCACGCTGGTCAACAGTTTGGAGCACACTTACATGGGCATCAATGTCATTAGAAATAACAGTAACGTCGTCTGCATATCTTAACTGAATGTTCTGTGGAGTCCACTAGTTTTGGAGAGGGCTTCCAATTTGCCTTTACTATTGCTGGGTTACCATGAAGAGGTACAAACTGTGTTTATTTTGCACTACGTGTAATGTGGGTGGGGTCCGTAATCGAAACCATGCTGGCTGTTCTTTGTACTAGCTACTGTGGCGCCACTGAAGGCACAACTGTTCTCATCGTATAAATCCACACAAGCTGCTTCTTTGACACACGTGTTCATTACACTGCAGTGAGCACTGGCTACCATTAACCCAAGTGCTAACCTGGCTTAACCTTATTGATCACTGCCATTTCCCAGCTGTGTCGGATCCAAGTCTAAGCCTTGTGAACTTGTGAAAGGAAGCAGTGCGAGCTTTGATTTTTTCCAGCATTTTGACAGTTCAGTCTTCTGCAATTGTTTTAACAGTGTGTGGCGATTTCAGAACGACATATAACCCAGTCCCACAATGACTCCACCTATATGTCCATATAAAATGCATACATTTTCTAAGTCGGTTAGAGACTATGCCCTTGGATCTTCATGCTAGGTCTCTAACCTACACTTGTTTACAGTTTTTTTTTCTTCAAAATCACATCTTCAATCGATTCCTATTCTACTTGTTTAACACTTTCTTACCAAAGTTATCTTGTATAACCGCAGAAAAACCTCAGGAAATGAACCTTTATGGCTTGTGTGATCTTTGTGCAATACGTGAGAACCCCAACCATTAATTAACATGGAACACTATATACCATATTAGAACCATCTTTCCCTTCTACCTGAACATCTAAAAACCTTACAAGAAAACACATAACTCACGCGCTTTGAAGTGAAGAAAGGAACATTGTTATTCTTCACCATAGCAGCGAAAAATAGACGCTGCCATCTTGTTATAACCCCCGGTTACATCATACTGTATATTTTTAGAATTCTTATCATGTGAGGAACAGTTTTATTCTTAGTAGAACACAGCATGATGCTCAAGAGTGAAAGTTATCAACAGGTACAATTGTTTTTGATGCGTGTTTGTGTGTTTATAAGTATTGATGGTAGAGGTGTGCCAATATACTGACACATATCGTATCGGTGGCTGACATAGACATTTCTACTATATCGGTGAGAGCCGATATTGCTGCTAAAACTGATACGATACACTGATATACAACTGAACTATCTTGAGGACACTCCAATGATCAAGCCACATTATAAACTCAACTAAATTAACTGAAATACTCTGTGAACTCTTTATACTACAAGTATAAGAAATAATAATAGGAATTTTAAACTAGAGAAGGGATCAACTAGAATATAGTGCACCAATAAAAAGTACTGAAACAAGCTGGAGTTAGTATATTACTGTAACACAAAAAGTGAATAACCCTACTGTGCTGTGGAGTTTCCATAATTTAAATGCACAGTAGGGATATTCACTTCTTTCTGTGTTACAGTAATTTGCTATCATAATATACCAACTCAAGCTATTTTCAATACTTTTTATTGGTGTACAGTGAAACCCCTCTTAACAGACACCCTGAATGGCAAACAGCCTCTTTATAACAGACAATTAATAAAGTCCCAAATGCAACTTCCAATACCTGTGTGTATTAATGCCCCCTCAACAGTGGACACCTCTCTATTCAGTAAACCGGACACTGCACAATTCCCAGACATGGCAAGCACTACAGTACAACACCTAGCTAATCATGGACACAAGTAAAAACAGGTTCATTGTCAGTTACAGCAATCAATTGAACTACATCATTTAGCTGATGCAGGAATTGCAAGACAAAGCACCATATCCAACAATTAAGCGACTTTAAAAATAAAAAAAAATTATTTTATTCACAAGATACACGCGTCTACACTGGAAGCAGGTTTTCAAGGCTCTGTAATGGAGCGTCAGATAACTTTTAAACCTTTCCCCGGTTCTAGCAGGAATGGCCAGCATGACATCTACTTTCACGTAAAATGTAACAGCTTAATATGGCCTTTTTCATGGTACAAAGTAGGGGGTTTAACATTACATATAAAACCATTGGCAATGAAAATATTGGCTCACCCCAACAATCCAGGCACGAACTTTTTAACGAATCCCGGTTATACAAGGCTAGATCCATCCTTGCTTGAATACTTCAGCTAGTTATACCGTTCGTGACGAACGTTTTACATGATACAAATAATTTTATAAAAATCTCAATCCAATAGTCGCATACCCCGGCAGAACACTGATTATTAGTGATGCGCGTGCTATATTGCATGGGCGAGTTACAATAGAGAAGCATTCTGTTCTAGAATGTTTAATTCATCAACTTTTCAATGGTCAATAGGCCTTGTACATCATGCTAATAACACGTTAAACTATTTTGATCACGTGATCCAACTTTGTAATTTGTACATGTAATCAAATAAATATTTTTTTTAAATGGTCATTATAAAAGTTGTAAGTTAGCTGATTGCAATTCTCCAGCATGTAAACCTGTGGAAAAAAAGGTCACATTTTAATTGGTGAATTTAAAAAAATCTTTATCACTACACACACACACACTACACTACACTACACTACACTAGACTAGCTACATATTCACATAAAAATAAAACACTACAAGGTATGGTAATGGTTGTTTACATTAGATAATTTTGTGGTGCACCACATGTAGCAACAAGGGAAATGTGTATCTGTGTTCAAGAATTTAACTTAGTTTCTAATATCATAATTAGATGGTCAGACTACCTTTGTCAACTAGAGATGAACTGGCTTTTGGTAAAAAGCGAGGGGCAGCCAATGCCTTGGGACTCTCGTATGCTATGTGAGAAATCCAATCAGAAATACACAAATATTTTAGAAACCAAATCCTAAATCCAAAATCACGTAAAATAATGGAGAAAGTGAGTTTAACAAAGTAGACAATGATCGATCACAAATAGCTAGAACAAGATGTAGATCAGCAACTGTACAGGTAGTTACTAGTTAGCAATCTCACTAAATGCTTTTAAAATACATAAAGATTGGGACTCTCGTACGCACCATTAGGGTGCTTTGCGTGGGCGTTGGCAACCCCTCTGGTGCACCATTTCGGCATTTTGCGTGGGCGTTGGCTACCCTTCGGGAAAAATAATGAAAGACTATACAGAAGCTGATCTGTACAGAAGATGAGCCCTGCACAGCTACGTGGGCTTCTTTGTACAAAGCATACACTCACCTTATTTGCACATTGCCCAATCGTCATCATGGATGCTTCCACCTCCCACCGTGCACTAAAGTAATAGAAACATCATTAATTAAATAATATAAGCATTAATATTATTTTAGCATAACACAGCAGCACAATATTACAGCATGATAAACAAACCAAAGCATTTATACAGAAAACTACATCATAGACATTTAATCGTCTTTGAGCAAGGCCATTTTAACAAAGGCGCAAATTGTGCGTGGGCGGGCAATTCATTACATTCCGTTTGCCGTTTATAACTATCACTGGCAAACTAATGCATATACAATATCAAAGAACGTATATATTTAAACAGTTGCATGATACTTATAGACTGTTTTTTTCACTGTCAACCACTTCTTGTGTGTGGAAGTTTTTTTAAATTTTTATTCTAAATGAACAAACAGTAGCTACATTTTCATACTATAACTGAATGACATTAAAATATATTGAATTTTCCAAAGTTACGAGAAGCCATATGAATGCACATACAAGCACTGCTGCTAATGTTCTTACACAGGTCTTATGAAAGTAGTAGCTGGTGCACTTTAAGAATAAACTGCACTACAGGATAAACTACATAATCTGTATAGCCAACCATCTTGATAGCTAATCAAATACAGAGTAATCTGGATAAGTCTTTATGGGAGCAAGTATAAAATTTTTGTGGTGCCTAATTGTCTGGATAGTGTATAGTAGAGGCCGCACACCATAGGGTAAGTGGAATTATAGGAAAGCGGGAACAGAAACGACCAACAGAAAATGAGTACAGTAGTGGAGGTAACTGGTCATATAACGCTTGCACACATGTATAACTGCCCTGTACTTCACACACATTCAGCTGTAAGCAACATTACAAATATTTAGTCGCAACAAGCAACACCCAACATTGCAACACTGCACATGCTGCATTGCAAATGCTTGCACACATGTATAGCTAACTGCTCTGTGCTCCACACATTCAGCTGTAAGCAACATCACAAACATTTAGTCACAACAAGCATTACAACATTCAAGACCAAGATCTCAACAAACCTGAGGCGAGTAAACTTGAGCTGCAATGGCATACGTAAATTTTTGTCCCCGTGGAAGCTGAGTGATTATGTAACTACTGTGACTACCACTTTCGAAGGTGCATTTTACCTGAACCGATTTTACCCATGTGTAAGTCACCAAGTACAGATCCCACTTCTCTGAACTTAAGCCAGGAGTAGAGAAACTACATTACTTCTTCAATTGCTATATGACTTGTGTTTGTAACCTGCTCCATTAGTCATTTTCTGCTGGTCGTTTCCGTTCCCGCTTTCCATCCTGTTTCCGTTTTCCTATAATTCTACTTACCCCACACCATAGATAACCCATGGTCAATAACATCACTTTTGTTGCTATTACACAGATCATATCTGGTTCACATGGTACCATAACCCATCTTGCCCCACCACTTGGTCTAGTCTCGTTAAAACAGATTATTCAAAAAAACCTTAAATAAGGACACCTCCATATAAAGGACATATTTAATTTCCCTAAATGGTGTCCGTCTTAGAGGGGTTCCACTGTACTATATTCTAGTTGATCCCTACTTTACTTTAAAATTCCTAATTTTTTCTTATACTTGTTTCTGTTCTTTTTATAGAACTGGTGATCAGTCTACTAGTTTGTTTCATAAAGATGATTTGATGTAGCTATGGGAAGTCAATCAAAGAAGATTTTTCATTGAACTGTAATTTTGTACATAGATTGGTGCAGGGGCGGAGGAAGTAGTTGATATGAGGGGGGGCTGGGCTGACCCAGACTTAGTCTCTGGTTTGGTATGGTGAGACCAAAAAAAAAAAAAAAAAAAAAAAAGGTTACAACCAGCTGACAATAGCTGCCCACCTCACCAGCTACGCATTCATAGCTGATAAACTACATAAAAATCCTTACATAGCTCACTACACACTGCTCTAATACTGTGACTGCTTTATTAGAGTGACTGCTCTATTAGAGTATCTCAATCTTTATCACGGTTTTCAACCCCACCAAGAAGGATAACTTCGGCGTGGTATCATTCTGAGGGGGGGCTTTAGCTCCCTAGCCCCCCCCTTTCCGCCACCTATGGATTGGTGTACTGATATTCTACAACAACTGATTTAATTGATTGATTTATACATCTTATGGTTTAAGACAAGTGTACAGGAAATAATTAAGGGGCCTAGATGCAGGGGTACCAAGAAGCTTTAAAGCAACTAGTGCCCTGTCAAGGCAAACTCACACACAAAAAGAAACAAAACACACACATCAATTGTTAGTTACTTAGTTTAACATATCTGACAGATCCCACACGCAGTTCTGAGGAGTAAACATTGAAAATTCTGTATAGCAGGATAATGCAATTCTGGCAGCTTGATCAAACAATGGCATAATAGCTCTGGATGGTAACTTGCACACACGAGATACGTTGGCCAGTGTCACAGGTGTAGAGTGCTTAAGCAACCAATCTCAATTGTAACAAGCTGGGCATACAGGCCAGTACATCAGTGTTTATAGAATGAAATACCTTAGTACAAGAACTTACAAAGCAAAGCAGTACGAAACCATGCCAACTAATCAGCACATCCCTGCTAAGAACAAGTTACGGTGCGCCATTACATTGGGAAATTTGCTGAGTGACTGTTTGGCTTTCTCTCGCTTGTTTGAAGGCCAGTTTGAAGGTGTCGATATTCCTTTTACATTGTTTATTGTGTTGCGTTGTGTACTGAACAAGAACACAGCGTGTCTGTGGGCACTGAGAGAAATATTGTTTGTGACATGTGACAATGGCATGCAATGGCAGGTACGCACCAGCTAATAATTCAGCAACAGTACTATTAGCCAACTTCTCGTCACCGTATTTACACAACCAAAGAAATGTGTGATACATTGAAATAAATTTTAAGCTACAGTACTGCTCAGCTTGAGCTAAACAATAGCACAAAGTAGTGTCTGTTTTCTGAAATTTTATCGAAGCAGTGGAAATATACAGCGAAGCAGTGAATATCTAGCTAGCCTACTACACTCTACCTGCTACAAGTGGTGTAAACAGCAGCAAAGAAACAATGCTACACTTTCTGTTTCTTCAGGAAATTTGCACAACCGTTTTGAAACACCATATTTCACCTTTAAACCTGAATTTTCTTACGCTGTTGTTTACTACTCTCTCCAACGGCCCTACCCAGTCCAGCCTCCAATTAGTGTAGGTGGCAACTAACCCAGCTGTAAACAACAAACACTAATTTGCTGGTTACAAGAACAGCGAAACCTTCCACCTGTCGAGGCCACAAAGTTTACGCGCAGCGATGATATCAGGGTCTTGCATGGATGAAGAGACTGGATAGATTCACAGCTCAGCCAACAAGATAACAGTACGCAAATGTTAATTGTAAACATTACAAGTACACAAAAAAATTAAGTTACAAATTAAGTTACAAACAAATACACAAGATTCCAAAATTTTGTGTACTTGTTTGCTAACTCAGTTTGTAAATAATTATTATAACTGCATACTGCATTTGAAATGGCACCGTGCACCCCAGTTATATCAATTATCGTCTGAAAAGTGAAGTATCCATTATGTCTCATTGGCAGCTATGTGGAATCTGTTACACAGCATTCAGTCAGTAGAAAATTCCATTAGATAATTTTTTTTTCTAATTCTGTAGAAACTTATTGAAAGCGTTTTGGACTGATCTGAAAGCTTGTTTGGGCTAAGTAGTTTTACCTAACCAATATGCCTCATTGTTGTCAGGGGAAATTGAGGCTGGTTTTTGGGTGATGTTATTTCGTGGGCCACACCTACTCCTTTGTGGCCCCTACTATACAGTACTATTGTAGTGTATATGATTACTATTATTATTGTTTAAATAATTATTTATTAATTAATTAATAAAAAATGAATACAAAAAATGGTTAGTAGAAATGACTGGTCAATACCTGTTTTGAGCAGCCAATGTTCCGTTTTGGTCGGAAATTGGCTGATGGCCGACTGTTATATTGTGCACTGTAGGGTGATATTATTGGCTGGAAAACCCCAGTTCTGCATGACCCCTATTATACAGTACTACTGTACTGCATGATTGTACTGTAAACTAACTGAATGTTCTATATACATATTAGACTATTTATGTTTATTAGTGTATCTTAATATTCTCTACTTTAGACTATTACTCAACAATTTTTAATCCTACTTCAACTAAACCACCAGTATATTACAATTTTTCTAAAGTGTACGAGACAAAGAAGAAAAAGATTAAGAAGAAAAATACAAAAATAAGACGAAATTTGAAGGCACGTATCTCAGTGATGGATGGGCAGATTCACCTCAAATTTGGAATGGGAGGTACCCTACCCCAAGGGAGTTTCCACAGTAAAAATGGTTAAATTCTGTCCTGCCATTATCGAGCTACGGATGCGTGAAAATGGAATTTTCTTGGTTCCTGTAAAATACACACTTGTCTGCACGACACACTATTGTGTGTCTTGATAGTAACGCACTGTAGCTAGTTGTATATACCAGTTATCTAGTCATATGGTATAAAAAGGTAACGTTCACCCACGTCTAAAACAGGAGCAAACCTTGAGATTGTGGGAAAATTTCATCATTCTATTCTGAATTTCTTTTGAAAACTTATCATTATGCTTTTTATTACTCCCAAAATACTCATTATTACCAAAATTATTCCTAAATTTTATAAATTTTCTTTACTTTAGTAATTAAATTGTACAGCAACACTTTGAAACAATAAAAAGTACTAAATCTAGCTGTGTCAATTCATCAGAAAAGCTTTTTTGCTAGCAAGATGCTTAGTTGCTAGTATAACAAGCAATGAAATATGCCATGCCAATCATTCTATTAGAGTAAGTGACTGCTCTATTAGAGTATCTTGATTTACTTTTATGCCAATTATGCTCTAAAACTGCACCAAAATGCAGGAATAATGCTCAATTGTTTAACCCCATCATTATTCCCAAAATTATTCAGGCATACCTCCCACACCCCTAAATACTACACATATGTGACTAGATCAGCAAAAATCCTCCATTGTAATAATTTCACAGTGGGTTCAGTATTTACAAACTTGAAAAACTCTATAAATTTTTAGAGTACTTGCTTTGCAATGAAGGAAAGTGATATTGGTACAGTAGCATCTTGGTCCCTAAAGAAAGAGGAGTTTTGTTTCATGTAAGTACTTCCAAGGTTATAAGCGCTAGTCTGCCTCATATTTGATGAGTAGTTTGTTATTGTTTTTTTCTCTCATGACTTTGCCTTTTCCCTGGTTGTAGGAAGGATCTGGAACTCAACAATGAATTTGCCTGAGAACAGGATGGTGCAAATCACACCTTGTAAAAAGACTGCATTCGTAAGCTATGATCACTTGATTACACGTCTGTAACTTATTTTCCATATTGTCACAGTACAAATTGATTTTTCTGTTGTTGTCACCTCGTAGCGCTGTACTTCAAAATTTCTTAGTTTCTATACCTGAAACTTTGGTTCACCATTCATTTGGGAAGAAAATGTAATATATAAATAGAATTCAAAATGCACTAACAAGTGGACATACGGTCTGGTTTATTCCTAACATTTTCCTTTGAGGATATATTGCTATCCAGAAGGACTATATTGTCCCTTAAGATAACCTCACCAGACATGACTTATTTTAATAATCAGTAATTCATAACAACTTCACCTTATGCTTTCTTTGATCTGGTTAAAACACCACCACCAAGATCATGTGATCTCACCTCCTCCTCCTCCACCACAATATTACACAGGTCCTTGTTGCCATTGGTAACACAGTATAGTAACAGCTGACACATAGCAACCATACTAGTGTGACATACATGGTAACACAACACCACCCCTCAGGGGTACAATAACAATTATCACCTCAGCTTGATATCATATTGTCCCATGAAATCATGGTGGGCGTGGCTGAGTGAGCACAAATTGGAGTGATGAGTTACCAGTGATGTCAGGTATTCCACTGAGGAAGGTGATCACCTCCTCAAGATGACTGGACTGGAATAGCAAGATGAAGGTGAGAAGCAACGACTATTGGAAGGAGAAATATTTGTAGCATATTTCAACACATAATGAGAAAAAATTGTAAGGAAATTTTACGTTCTTCAGTCATGGCTCTGTATTAGGGCTGGGACAAATGTGACTGTCTCTGGGAAAACCGGTCTTATTGCCCATTTAAAAGTATCGAGAAACGTTGGTTTTAAATATTCAGAGTGTTGTAGCTGGCCAATGGGGTAGCTACGCATGCCAAATTTTCACACATGTTACAACAGTTTCTTACCTTCCTGATCATCCAGTGAAGTAGTCAACAGCTATGTTTCCCACCATTTTAGATAGTTTTAAACCGAGGTTGTCTGTATCAGGCGAGCTCCAGAAGGGTGGGAGGCGGGGGCCCTGGAAGGCAAGCAAGATGGTGTTCAAAAATTGAAAAGAAACATGTTGGGGTGAATTAGGCCAAGTTATGGGCCATTCAGGGCTCAGAACTGGCTAAAATGAAAGGAAATTTACAGCACAGGTCATTGTCCAGCACCACAGAGCTGTACAGCCACACACAGCCATCTCTTGGTTGGCCAGGGCTCCATCAAGACCCCAGACCACTCGTACGGCTCGCCACTGTGCTTTAAAAAAGCAGTCAGCAAAAGCAGATCACTTTACTCTGGTCGATTGTGGCAGTGAAACTTGATAGTGCATTAATTCATTAAGCTTTGTGTTTGTGTGAAAAAATCAAACTTCCTGTCTTGGGCGATAAGAACGGTTTTCGTAGATCCAGTCACAAATATTGAAATTTACCTTTGAATATTTGCTAATAGAATTTTTGAACATTCGAAGCTTCGGTGTTAGCTTTCAAGTTACAGGTTTTTTGTATTTACTAGCATCCTTCTAAAGTTTTGTTTCTAATCCTATTTAATAAGTTTGTAAACATTTGGAAGTACATAGCGTAAGTTGCCAATTATCAGCACCATTTCATCACGCAAATTGTAATTCTTTAATTCAATGGCGTACGAACTTCTGGTTTGAACCATTTAACAGAGTAGTCCTTCGTCTCTCAGCGCACCAAATTTTAATGATCTTACATGAGTGAACATCTTGTTATGAGGAGAATCGCAATGCCTATCGTGTGCCAATTATCGGCGTGGGGTACCTATTATCGGCAACTGTACTTCCCTGATTGACCAATTATCGGCACAATGTGCCATTTTGTGTGTAACTCCATGATGGTTCGTTGGTTCTTGGAAATTTTTATGGGAGGTGCAGTCCTTGGATAACTCCGTTTCACAGAAGTTTTACCAAGATGAGGCCAGCCGTTTGAGAGATATTCAGGTTAGACGTAAAAGCATACTGGTTTCCAATACAAAATTATTTTTATGCAATTCTATGCTTAAGGTGGCGGTATACCGGAAACCCATATAATGGGAAGCCTTATGAAGTGAAGCCATAATATCACCACAAGAATTTGCTTTATTAGATCACGCGATTACACTTACGTAATAATAATATGGCTACGTTGCATGTTAAAGCGCGTGGCTTTGTTGTAAGAAGAAATTCATCGTTGTTTAATATGTAGTAGTAAAGAAGACATTCACAAAAGTAAGTAGGGTAGTATAGAAACTTAGCTTAAGGGGATTAGTATCCTTTGCGCAAAATTTTGGCGGCAAGGGTAATTTGTGGTTTTAGTATGGTATCCTAAATGGTGAAGACGGCTTTTCTACGTCAAATTTTTCTAGTATGCTAGCTTTAAATCCTTGTATAACAAGATGCAGTTGTGCAACAAAGGTGGGCGAAGGGCGCAATACCCGAAAAAAAGTTTCCATGTACGTAATCCTGGCACTACCGTCCACTTTTCATAGTCGTGGACGCTTGGCACAAGGAAACTATATAAATAGAATGATGTCTGCTTACGCTATTACTATGGTAAACTCATTACGCCCTAGGCATTGCCTGGGAAAACCTGAATAACCCATCGTTTGATCAGTCTTGGTATAAGGCTGCGAGTAAATTGACGTGAAGATGATTATAAAAGGGGTTCCTGAATTGCTCTGTATCCGCATTTCCACGTGTTTTAGCAGTGTGAAATTTCTTATGGCAACAGTGTAATGGTCGTGCTAAAACATGATACAGCATATAACTTCGTGCACTCTTTATTCTGTGTTTTATGAATTTTATAAATCCGTGTATCGATTAATAATTTTGCGGTTACCGCCACCTTAACCAGAATAGCTTGTGTAGCACTTTAACAACAATAATCATTGAATGAAAATGATTCTTAGAAATGTTTTAGAGGATATAACAGCTCATTGTGAAACTTGGTAGCCTCCATATACCCTGTAGTCTCTATAGTTTACAAGTGCCGACAATTGGTACCTGCTGATAATTGGCGACTTGCGCTAGCAGCAGTACTGAATGACACGATCGATCGATTGCAAATGGGCATGCCCATTATACTGCAATCATGCATAGGTAAACACAACTAATGGCAAAAAAATGTTTTTCTCAATATCTATCACTTTTTAAGCTGTTTTAAGGTTATAACTACGGTAGCAAGCTAAACTGCGATGTTTTATAAAAGTGGGTGTTGCACTCGCGAAGAGACAAACATCGATCGTGCAAGATCAATAAGCAGCTGCAATAAAGACAACGATGTTCATTTGTAATCCTTTCTTACAGTATGAATGCATTACAAAGCTTCAAAGGCAGGCTTGGGGTCAAGTACATTGGTACTTGTACTTAAGTACACTTCAGTACACATTCTTGAGTACCTGTACTTCAGTACTTTTGTTTCTTAGCCATTGTACTTGTACTTGTACTTAAGTTCAAAGTGATGTACTTGTTAGTACTTGAAGTACTTATAAGTACATTACAGTACTTTGAAGTACTTTGAAGTACGCACATGACTTGACACATTCAACAGGTCACCATATAAAATGTAGCAGCAAGAGTTCATAATATTATAATATCATTAACTCTTGGTAGCAGCTTAATTAGTGTAGAGAATGTGTATATTGCCATCATTGCATTTTGTGAAACTGACTCAGCAGTTTGCATCCCTATAAATGTTCAGCCTCAGTCTCTCAGCAGTCAGAGTGGTTTGGTTTTTAATGAGCTAAGGCAGGAATTGTAGCCAAGAAAGTAAAGAAACAGAAGACTCCTGCTGTACTTAAGTATTATGATGAAGTTCCAGAAGTATCACCAGATAGCAATTTCAAGCCAAAATGCAAGTACTGTGGTAAAGAAATAACAGGGTCTACTGGCAGTGGCATAACTAGACTTGTACTGACACCAGGGCCCAGTGCAATAAGTTGAAGTCGCATTCACAAGTAAAACTATTACAGTAGTGGAATTATCGAAACGATAAATATTTCTAGCGGCGCTTATACCGATAACGTGGTAGTTTGAAGTGATTTTACTATAACGAAAGGTAATAGCTGTTTTGCAGCCAAAAATGTGTGCTGTTGTCAAGGTCTCGATCAATTATTCGGCGAAATAGTCTTTTTCTACTACTCTATTGCTAATTCTGTGGGCGTGATTTGATTGCTGACACCCGGGCAGGCCCGGGTTTAGTTACGCCACTGTCTACTGGGGTCACAACAAATTGAGAGATGTCGGCTTACTGATAAAAGATTTGAACAGTTAATATTTATCAGATGTAATCATGCACACACATCACAATGAAGGTTTTACTACATAATAGTACATATATACAACATAGCTTCGACTGTCAAATGTACTTATACTTGTACTTGTACTTAAGTACTTCTTGTAGATAAGATGCTGTACTTGTACTTGTGAAGGTTTCAAAGTACTTGTACTTAAGTATTTTGAAATGTACTTGACCCCAAGTCTGTTCAAAGGATACTTTTATAATTCAAAGTTTACTTAACCTTCAAATCCACGAAACATCTGAAGATTCATCCCAGCCCTACTCTGTATACGACTGAGTTGGAATGAATTGTCCACTGGTATATAGCTGTAGGCATAGATGAGCTCCTTATTTCTTACGTATATGAGCTCTAACCAAATGTAAAATTTTAAAATTACCCTTACACTTGTTTGTTCACTGTTTTTGCAATAACACAATCCATTACTATCACACACCACACCAAAGGAAAAATGATTGAGGATGCAGCATAAATGCAGCAGTATGGCTTGAGTTCAAAGTTCAAGTTCAAAGGGTCTAGGAGTTATTATCTAGTGTAAAGAATTTTTAATGATGGATGTTCTATTAGAGTAGTTGATTGTTCTATCTTGAGTCAACCAAGAGGTGTGCAGCTAGCTAGACCAATAAGGGGTGAGGTCATCTTGTTTACTGTTAAGTAAATAGCTAGATTGTTAAGAGGTGTGGTCTCCGCACTTTATCACTATTAGTCCACCTAGATCTCTATTTGATGGGCGAACCTATTGCAAACTGGATCCCAATTGCAAAGTTGCAGATATATCTAGCTAGTATACCTCTTATAGTAGCACCGAAACTGAAGTGCTTCTGAAATCCAGCTCTGAAATAATTCAGTGACATCTAAATATGCTGCTGAAAGAAAGGGTTGATAGAAAATTAATGCCTCGATATGGTTTCATTGGATGAAGAAGACAAGCAGCCTGATTGAAAATAAACAAAACGACAAGGGTCAGAGAGCTTGTCAGAACCCCAAGAGGCACATCCCACTGGTGAGTTTGTTATTGTGGCTGTGTACTATTTTCTTTGGCTCTAGGGTTGCACCTGTGGTCAGGTAGTGAGTGAGTGAGTGAGTGAGTGAGTGAGTGAGTGAGTGAGTGAGTGAGTGAGTGAGTGAGTGAGTGAGTGAGTGAGTGAGTGAGTGAGTGAGTGAGTGAGTGAGTGAGTGAGTGAGTGAGTGAGTGAGTGAGTGAGTGAGGCGGACCAAATTTCAAGTGCAACGAATAACTAGCATTGAGCTAGCTACTTATGATGTTTGGGAAAAAATTGGTGACAGTTGCCCGCTCATCCCCACCCTTGGCTATGTCACGAATAATTGCGTGGGCAGCCGATAAATATACACAGCCTGCTATAGCCTTGCAGCTATACTTTTCGCAGACAAACAAGCCTAAACAGTTATAAAAATAAATGTTTTACTATTGACCATTGTGTTCACCACTTCCTTTTTACTATCACATGATAATTACTGTCTTTACTGATTGGTTGTGGGTTTTGATTAATTGGCCAATTAGTCTGCTTTGTAACCAATACCGATATTTTCAAAATTAGCTAATATCGGCTGCTAGCAATTAATCAACCGATTATTGGTGTAACACTAATACCCTTGACTGAATTAGGGATTAAATGTTCACTAGTACGTATATTTGCAGGTATGGGTGACCTCATTTGTTTCCCTACTTTTTCTATGATCCCTAACTGAACTGAAAAATCCCTAATTTACCTTATAATAATGATATATATGTACCACACATATCTGATAGTCACATACAACACAGACAAACAGACTGACTGACCATCAGAGTCCATCATTTGAGTTGACCCCTCAAACTGTTTACCTCACAACGGACATATCTAATGTTGCTAAGGAGATCAACAACACAACACTACTGTTGCCATGGATACTCGATAGTACTACTAATTACAACATTCCAGATGGGTTGCAGCACAGTTGCTAGATGACCAACCACAATTTTGGGGAATTCCCTCAGCAGAGTGGTCAATGAACTAATGACCTCTTTGTGAATCACACATGAACAAGTGTCATCATGTTGCCCTGAGGGTGTGCTCAACAACACTGCAAAGGTTTCCACAAACTGGGGGATTACTGGGTTGAGTAGTTCTTTGGGAGCAGCCTGTAGTATGGGAACATGGAAAGGAATTACGCACAGAAGTATCTTCTCAACCGTTTTATGGTTCGTCTATAGTGTTTTATCCCACAAATTTTCTCTACAAAACCTCAAGGCTACACTTCATTTTCATATGCATACATATAGGGACATGCTTCTTTTCAATTCGAAGAGATACGCATTTCCTAGTAGCCTAAGAGGCCTGCTATGGTGTTGACTCACTTACCTATGCTCTATTTTAACATGAGCTTCATCTAGTGTACAATTTTCATAGGCTGACTGCTTTACCACTAAAAGGATTTGCTGACATGGGAGTGTACGGACAAACATAGGGGAGATAAGTAGATAGATATATAGATAGGTACACACACATTTTTACAAAAACAATTTCAGACAACCAGGCACATGCCCACAGCCAGCTTTTGGCCAGCTGTGGGTGTGTACCTGGTTTAAAAACACCTGTATGTATTATCATACAGTACAACAGTAACTGTAGCATATATTAGGGATCATTGAGGTTAGGGCTATCTTGAAATATTACTTTCCTTCACAACACCTTGACAAAATTGATTAGGCATGACCAAGCCCAAAAATGTCTTCAGACCAACGAAAAAACTAGTTTCTATAATTTTTTATTTTTAAAAATTCAACTAAATTTTCTACTAACTGATTGCCTGCCTGACTAACTGATGCCTAGGGGTGTGTGATTTCGATACGATATTGATACATAATTAGTAAAATATCGCGATATCGATTCGATTTTGATAATTAATTAAATGGTGTGGGTGGATTAATTGCGTGGGAGGCCAATATTTATAGATGTGCTATAATAGAACTATATGTAGTACTACTAACAAGCCTAGGAAACTGGTAGATAAGCTTTTAAAATTGCTAAATCGTACATAACAGACCTTTATTTCTAGCACGATTGCACAATCACAGACCAAAATACTGTAACTTTATCTAAATTTTCTCGATATATCGATTAATCGATAAAATACCGAGATCAGCATTTGAAATATTGAATTCGATACAATAATAATAATACCGGAAAATTATCGCGATATCGATAAATTTTCGATATATCGCACACCTCTACTGATGCCTCCAGTCAAACATACTCAACAAAGGATAAGGCAACAAACTTGATTTCTTCACTATTCGATGTTGCTTGCCCTGACACGTCCATTTTTCCAACCTCAGCCCGTACAATACACACACCACGGACTTACCTTTGTCCTCCTTTGTGTTCCAGGTCTTTTGGAAGGTATCAATTCGTGATAGTGTGACATGGCTTCCTGTCTGTATCGACTAGCTATCATGCTAAATGCCCATATTATCCATTATAGAGACACTTCTCATAGTGTTCTTCATTTGTAATGTTGTGTAACAGGTGGAACACTGCCAAAAATGAAATGCAATGACCACTTCACTTATCAATAATTGATTGTTGAGGTACGTGTTCAGATGCACAATTAATTTTTTGATGTGCTTGATGAAATTCTTTTTTAAATGCAGTATGTGTAGGTTCATTAGTCATCACTAGGTTATAGTTTAAGCTAATCAAAAGAAAAATAGTAGTGAAACAAGGAATAGCTAAAAGGTAGTGAAACAAGAGAGGCTGTCTATGCCTGCAGATATACTAGTGAACATTTTATCCCTAATTCAATCATGTGTATAGACTAAAGTAGGGATAAAATGTCCACTAGTAAGTCTGCAGGTAAGGCAACCTAACTTGTTTCACTACTTTTTTATCCTTTGACCCCTATGATAAGTATGCCCTCAGCCCTCGGGCTGTCAGGCATAAATATATACATACATACATACGTACAGACAAAGCTGTCATGTCCGTGTTACAACTATTACATATATACACTTACTGGGAACACATCACTCATAGTATAGATCAGTTCAGCACAAGTTGTAAAGATGGTGATAGCCCTGCTCCTTGTACGACTACTATACACCTGTTAGTAAACCATCATCATGTGATCAACATGTGATCAACAATGTTGTGTATACTGTATAATATGTCATACAAATAGTGTGATTGGTAAAGAATATAACCAGTAGTTCGATCCCATTTAGGTGTTAACTTTTTTTCAATTTTAGGACTTTTTTGATGCACATTTTCTGTGCATCTACGTATTTTATTATTTATTAAGGCTTTACAGCACAAGTGCCGAAAGCCTGTAGGACACCTGGTCCTACAGCCTACCCAAAACCGTCACAGAAAGTATGTTCGAAAAGGTGGAGAAAGGAGAAAAAAATGCATCTGTTCCATGCAATTGTTTTCCCTCAAACTCTTAAGTTCATAGTTCACATTCAGTGACATCTAAAGTATGCTGCTGAAAGAAAGGGTTGATATGGAAAATTATCACCTCAATATGGTTTCGTTGGATGAAGAAGACAAGCAGCCTGATTAAAGATAAACGAAATGACAAGGTTTAGAGGGCCTACACTCGTCGGAACCCCAAAAGGCACATCCCACTGGTGAGCTTGTTATTGTGCTGTAAAGTAGTGGCCATGTGCTGTTTCGTTTGGCTCTAGGCTTGCGCCTGTAGTCAGGCAGTGAGTCAGTGTAAAATAGTGGCCGTGTGCTGTTTCGTTGGTTCTAGGCATAAGGCTTGCCCTTGTGGTCAGGTAG
This sequence comes from Dysidea avara, assembly GCF_963678975.1. Taxonomy (NCBI): domain Eukaryota; kingdom Metazoa; phylum Porifera; class Demospongiae; order Dictyoceratida; family Dysideidae; genus Dysidea; species Dysidea avara. Next base: position 49,101,558 of record NC_089275.1, on the reverse strand, counting down.
TGAGTGAGTGAGTGAGTCAGGCAGACCAAATTTCAAGTTTTGGCAAGTGTAATGAATAAATAGGTTTGAGCTAGCTACTACTTATATGATGGTTGGACAAAAGTTTGTGAAGGAACTGTGACGGTTGGGCAAAAAAATTCCCTCTCACCCCCACCCTTGGCTATGCCACGACTAATTGTGTGGGCAGCTGATAAATCTGCTATAGCCTTGCAGCTATATTTTTTGCAGATAGGTTACCTCCCTTGTTTCCCTACTTTTTCTATGATCCCTAACTGAACTTAAAAATTCCTAATTTTACGTATACAATAATAATGATATACTACACACATCTGATAGTCACATACAATACAGACAGATAAACAGACTGACTGACCATCGGAGTCCACCATTTGAATTGACCCCATCAAACTGTTCACCTCACAACGGACATATCTAATGTTACTAAGGACACCAACAACACAACATTACTGTTGCCATGGATACTCATTAGTGCTACTAATCACAATATTCCAGATGGGTTGCAGCACAGTTGCTAGGTGACCAGCCATCATTTTGGGGAATTCCCTTAGTAGAGTGGTCAATGACTAATGACCTCTTTGTGGATCACATGAGCAATGTCATCATCATGTTGCCCTGAGGGTGTGCTCAACAATACAGCAAAAGTCTCCACATACTGGGGGATTACTGGGTTGAGTAGTTCTTTAGGGGCAGCCTGTAGTATGGGAACAGGGAATGGAGTATGGGAATGAACATAACAGCACACATGTACAGTGGCTTTTGGTTATCTGAAATCGAAAATGTTCAGTTAGAGCATTTTTATGTTCTATCAAACAGTAACTGTAGCATATATTAGGGATCATTGAGGTAAGGGCTTTCCTGGAATATTACTTTCCTTCACAACAACTTGACAAAATTGACTAGACATGACCAAATCCAAAAATGTGTTCAGTCCAATCCCAATACCTTCCAACTAGTTTCTATAATGTTTGTTTTTTTTTAAATTCAATTTAGATAGGTTGCCTATACCTGCAGATATACTGAAATTTAATCCCTAATATGGTTATGGGTATAGACTAAAGTACAAGGAATAAACGTCCATTAGTATAATACTATTATCTCCAGGTATAGACAACCTCTCTTGCTAGCTATTCTCTTGTTTCATTATTTTTCTTTGATCCCTATGATATGTATGCCCTCAGCCCTCGGGCTGTCAGGCATACATACATACATACATACATACATACATACATACATACATACATACATACATACATACATACATACATACATACATACATACATACGTACAGACAAAGCCATCATGTCCATGTTACAACTATTACATATACACACTTACTGGGAACACATCACTCATAGTATAGATCAGTTCAGCACAAGTTGTAAAGATGGTGATAGCCCTGCTCCTTGTACGATTACTATATACCTGTTAGTAAACCATCATCATGTGATCAACATGTGATCAACAATGTTGTGTATACTGTACAATATGGCACAAGTACACAAAAAATGGACTATAGCACATCGATAAAAACTACTGAAACAAGCTGGAGTAGTGCATGATATTAAATCACAGTAAAACAATAAGAAGTGTTATATTCCTACTGTGTTCAAGATACCATAATGGAAATGCACAGTAGGGATATAACACTTCTTATTGTTTTACTGTGATTTAATGTCGTGCACTACTCCAACTTGTTTCAGTACTTTTTTAGTGATGTGCTATGGTCCCTACTCTAGTTGAAAATTCCAAATCCTTTTGTGTACTTGTTTGTTAACTTTTTATTATGACTGGTGAACCCACACATACCACATCTGAAATGGCATCACATGCCCCAGCTATATCAATAGTATCACCTGAAAGTGAAGTATTCAAAAGAAAGAAATCGTGCCACGCACCCCAGTTAAACGTATCTTTTATTATCTGAAAAGTGAAGTATCCATTAGCCTTCATTGTCAGCTATGTTCAACCCGTTACACAGCAGTACAAATCAAGAACTGTTCAAAAAGCACCTCTGCAATCAAAATAGCCATTATGAAAAATACAGATGATTTCCGTTACAAAGGGAATCCATCACGTGCTATCACAAATCAACACTTTTCACTGTCAGCAGAGATGAATGGGACACAAAGGAGGACACTGGTAAGTCCATGAAGATCGCATAATGTGTTTCTTGTGCTCATTCATGTTAATAGTACATTCAAGTAAATAAACCTTCCAGCTGTTTAAATGAGCGTTACTTTACAAAACTTGCTGGTGTGACTAATAAATGCTGACTAAAACTTGATGCACGTAAAATTAGAACAAAGACGTTTAGGCAACCACACTATACACCTGTACTTTATTGATGCTCATTTCTTGGACCAAGAAGTTGGAATAATGTCACCAGATGGCCTTTGTGTAAACAAGCACGTGAGCAGCTGGGGATGACACTACTGAGACATAGTCATTTATTGATAAGGTCAAACCTTTATTATGAGAACATTAGTGATGTGCAATAATATCGATAGTGTGATAATCATATCGCAGTGGTTCATTATCGTGATATGATAATAGCTTGTGATCATCGTGAGCACCAGTATTAGACATTCTTACTTTGCTGGAATTACTCAAACAATTCAAGCATTATTTGTTTATTCAATTGTGTATTCTAATTGTTTTCTGAAATTGAACTTTGCTATATTTTGGCAGGACATATATGCTTTCGGGCATACAGGATGTGCCTTTACCTGTATTCATAGAAAATAAGTAAATTTAGTACTACATTACGCATCTTATCATTTACATTTACTATCGTGATAACTATCGTATTGTGATGCAATTATTGTGATTAATCGATATAGTTGCAAACTTATTATCGCACATTACTAGAGAACATACTGAGGGAAGCTGAAGTGTAATACTCTCCCTTATACAAACATTACAATTTACTGTAATGTTCTGTGTTACAAACTTGTTAGAACTCTCATTGCTCCATGCATAGGTTGCCACTAGCAACAGCCTGGACTAACTGGTTAAACACGTATTTGGAAAATTCCATCAATGATATGGCATACAAGTGTAACACACATCCCTTCACACTACCATGACAACAATAATAATTACACCCAATTACTTACCATTGTCACTGACATGACTGTTCATCACCTAACCCCTGAAGCAGTACTTGACATGTTAGTGCCTTCACCTGTGAAACAAATAAGTGTACACAATTCACAGAGGAAGGCTCAGTAAATAATTCTAAGTTATGAAGAACTACACATGAAATTCAAATAATAATTAAGCAATTACAGTAAGCAGTGTGCACAAATGTCCTACCTCCTCTGGACAGGTAACCATGGTGATAGACCTTACTGGATGAATGTTTATACATACGTACCTTCTAAACTTCCTTAGAGACATAAGGACTGATTATCATGAGAGGTAATGGACTAGAGGTATATAGTGTTAGTTTAGTATGGCTTAGGATACAGTTAAGTGTACACATGTAGTATTTGTTGGGCTACACTGTGTACTACATCATGTGATGTTGTTGTATCAGGTTAGTCAGAAATTATGTGATAAAGGTATACACTCTAATATGACACTACAACATACCGTATAGAGGGAAACTTTGATGAAGGGAAAATTTGACGAATTGCTTTCCTGATGATCTTTGGCGGAATAAAATTTGACGAATTATCCAGGTTTCGCACGCCCTTCCTACAATAATTGAGTTACAACACGTCAAGGGCACTAAAAGGAGTAACAACATGAGCTTGAACGTCACAATATAAAAATGGTATCTACGTTTCGCGTGAATTCGAAAGTAAGAGGTTACCACATCTACCAATCTATTTGGCCCAATCCATTTGTGGGAGAAGACGTTTCTTGTGTACGAGAGGCAGGTAACGGACACGATCCACAAGCAGTGGCGATGATGAAGCTGATCGATGGAAATATGCACGTGGTTGGGCACGTACCTCGGACGATATCTTCTGTTTGCTCTATATTTATAAGGAGAGGAGGAAATATTGTTTGTAGAATAACTGGAAGTTGAGAGTACTCATCTGATCTGTGGACTTCAGCTTCTGTGTGAGTTAACGTTCAGCATAGCCGACTCTCAAGAATACAAAGACAAGAAAGTCATTTAAGATTTTGTCTATAGATACACATGAAGTGAGCACCCTAGAAGTCATGAAACCTGAGATCAAATTGTTGGCAGGTAAAGATTTGGTTCCATGCAGCTCTGTTTTACAAAGTACTGAAGAACAGAGAACTGTTGTTGATCTTACTCATTTCTCAGAGGATAAAGATGTACATTCTCCTCTGAAGAAAAGATCTAAGGTGTTTGATTCGGAAGGGATAATAATGGGCAGTGAATTGTCTGACGATGACATCAATTTAGCACAACAATTGCTAAAGGAACAGTATAACAAGCTGAATGGTCTCCAGTCAACATTGTTACAGAGCAAGTAGCTAAACTTGACCGAAAACGAGTAAAATACAAATAATTTATTGTTATTCCCGTCACCATTGGATAGTTGCCAGCACCGTGGGTTGTGCACTTAACCAAGTAAACATATATGACTCATTGTTCCCATATTGTGACATGGAAACAGAGGCTGTTGTTTACAATTTATTCCAGTGGAGCAAATCTATTAAACTAATCGTTACTGTTTCTTGCAGCCAAAAGCAGAAGGGCACAACTGATTGTGGTTTGCTTGCCATTGCAAATTCCACAGCCATTACACATGGTAAAAATTGCAGTTTAAGCAAGAATCTATGATGGCACATTTAATTGACTGTTTTGACCACAAACATATGTCTCTGTTCCCTTGTAAGTAGTTATATAAAAATCTAGCTAATTAAATTCATGAATCACATATAATGAATTAATAAATGCAAAATGTCTGTTTAATAGCTATAATAATATCAATCATCATCATCACATATAGCAGTAGCTTCAAGAATGCCAGCAGCTTTGAACCCATTCTTGACAATGGATGGATTGTCCAGTATGTACTTGTATAATGATGCAATCCACTCAGCACCTAGTGGCTTGAGGATACTTAGCCAAAGATCTACTGGTTTGTTCTGTGCTCCATCCAGTTGTACACACACTTGCTTTGCATACCATTCTCTAAACTTTCTACGTAAAAAGTCTTCAGCAGCTTTATTAACGCTTAGATCTAGTGGCTGCAGTCTGTCTGTACAGTTTGGTGGTATCAGTACAACATTGGCATTGTGTCTATCAAGAAGGCATAGTAAGGGAGGGGTGCACTGTGCCTTGAAGTTATCAAAGATCAGTAAAGCTGGCTGTTCATTGCTGAGTTTCAATTCACTCCTCTTTTCGTCAATATATGGAAAAATGATTTTTTCAAAATAATCCCTCATAGAATGTTCATTTGACCAATGTTTCTCCGTCTTCGTAATATGCCATGATGAAGGAAACTCATAGTTGGGTAGGCATCGACTGGTCTTGCCCTCATAAATTAACTGTGGTGGTAAAAAGTGGCCAGAACATGAACCAGCAAAAACTGCAGTAATCTGTCTCTTGTCATCTTTGGCTACTACTTCAACTCTCTTGGCCCCTTCTTGATCCATTGTCCAATGAGATACTGGAACATAGTTCAGTGCAGTTTGATCAAAGTTTATGATTAATTCTGGTGGTATTTCATCCATGTTAACAATCACCTTGATTTCTAGGAGAAATTCATCCTTTAACTGCTCGTATCTTTCAACATCTACTTTGGCCTTACTACAGGCTTTCCGCTTAACATAGCCCATTCTTTTTAGCAACGACTTAGCCCAATCATCTGTTAGTTTAACTTTGATACCACCCTCACCATTCTTTGATACCAAAGTAGTATTCTTATTCATAAGGATCCCTTCAGCAGCTGCTGTTACTACAGCTGAATTAATCGGCAAACCTCGTTTACGAAGATCCTTTAAATACACCTGGACTTGATGATCCAATTCATCTGGAAGAAGAAATGGTCGGCCCTGTTTCTTCCGTAGCAATTCCTTCACTGGCTCTTGTTTAACCTTTAGTTTAGCATCTTCATCAGTGTCAACATTAGCATCATCAGATTTATTGGAAGCACCTTGCTGGTCTGGATTGCCTGATAACTCTTTGTACAAGTTCTTAAACATCTGCACACTAGGTTCTGTTAATTTTAGCTTCGGATACTTTTCGGCATAGTAATATAAGGAAACCGTTGTGCTGTGTTCCGCTGCCCTCTTGCCAATTTCATGTCTCTAGGCAGGTGTCAGAATTTGATACGGTCCTCTTTTACCTCCACTTGTCGAACCTCCACTCTCACGTGCCTGTACTTTCTTAACTTCAGCATTAGCGAGTTCAATAGCCTTCACTGGCACAGACTTGTTCAACGGACCTGTTGGTTCAGGTAGTCCCTCATCGCGTTTCACCAGTTCAGAAGAGACACGATTAAAATACTTCCATATCGACATCACCACACAGCTTTCTTAAAATATCACGTGCAGGACTTTACAAATTTTGGCTGAGGAAAAATTTAAACCGGCATCAAAGTTTCCCTCTATACAGTAACTACAATATCTACTGTGTCCAGTTCCATCAATACTTTACAATGATCATGTATTTACCAACATGAAATATTTGTTGTGTGTGGCCAGGATGGTTTTCTGTGTTTGGGTGAGAAGAGTTCTCCCAGCTCAAAACAAAGGGGAAGTGGTCTACATAGGCTACACAAAACTTGGGCTTGCCACACCCCTTCCACATCACAGCTTGTACAGGATGTTATTCTTACTGCAGGTATGGCTTCCACTGTTGGAATTTATTAGAGACCCTATACCAGTACAGCTACACAGGTCAACTATGTACCGTACGGCGTAATAATTTGACGGGGAAAAAATTCATTGTTGTCAAGTATTTACAAGGAAAATTTTGACGAATGTGCTGACTTCAGTATTCTAATTAACCAGTCATGTGAGCTTTGACGAGGAAAAATTTGACGAATTGCAACAATCGCCAAATTCGTCCAAATTTCCTCCCGTTATGCTGTATGGTTAACATGGTAACACAACGCAGGTCAACTATAAGTGTTACCATGGTAACAGCGCTATCACTACAAATACACAAAAGTTGCCACATAGATTAATTTACTTGCACTCTTTCATCATAAATCACAGTATGAAGGTGGATAAACTGTAAGTAATGTATTGAATGTTAATATGGAATTAGATTAACAGTATCATAATTCTAAACCAAATTTCTTAGTATTACATACAAGTATATGTAACACTTTCACACCTCACATCAAAGGAGCTGCCCAGGCTACATTGGTCTACAACTGGGCAGTGATTATATAGACATTGATGCTGAAATCAATTGTGGGAATAGTTTATATTAACACTCACGTGACTAGAATGCACGACTTGGATTTCGCTATGAAAACCACTTAGACGGAGAGCATTTTGTTATCCTCACCATCCTACGAGTTGAAAAACGTTGGGCTAAGAAAACTAGTACTATAGCTTATTCATCAATCGTTTCCGCACATTCTCGAATACGGACATGCCCCCATCGCAAAGCTACCATTCTACATGGAGTAACCACTCTACAAGCAAGCTTACCTGCCTAGACCTTTAGTGAACTGCGTAGTTTTTCCATAAACGATTCAATAACACTGATTAAAACATTAAACTCACGTAACGGAAATTCTCCATGATACATATCTCTAGGATATGTCCGTTTATCATAACAGAACATAATCAGAACATACTAGCTGCTGATCCATAATCAAAAATTTTAGGTATGCATATATAATACATCCAGTGGCTGCACTCGTATTGGTTTGGGTGATTGATCACCCTGTACAGGCTATCAGCCTGATAAGTATTACATATTAGCTGTAACACGGGCTTTGCCTAATATGTATGCCCGACTGCCCAAGGGCCGCAAGTCCTCATGCCCATGTTACAACTATTACATGTGACCATCTCAGCAAAATCCCGACTTGTTCACACAAGCATGCATATTGAGAAAAATGAAAATTAAAAATAATTCATGAAATTACACATGCCACAAAGAAAAAATACGCAAGTTTTTATTGGGCCATTACTCAAAGAAGGAAGACTCAAATTGATTAAAACTATACACCATCTTATTCGCCTGCTCATGGAGAGTTCGAAAAGCTTTGCTTCGTTTCTGTAGCTCCAACGATATACGTGTCACATGCACTTGTTTATGATGTGGTAAACGTAAACAAGATTATCGTCATTTCTTCTACTACACCACCTTCATACCCATATGTGTGAGTGCCTACAGGGCTAACACTATACCTTGGCTGATGTGGTTAATATTTTAAGCCAAATTACAACATTGTAGACTAATGCAAACCGAAGTTATGGCTGCAAATGAAAGTGCCTGTAGTTTATTTTCAGTGTGATTCCTTGATGTGATGTGATCCCTTGATGTAATGTGATCCCTTGATGTGATGTGATCCTTTGATGCGATGTGATCCCTTGATGTGATGTGATCCCTTGATGTAATGTGATGCCTTGATGTGATGTGATCCCTTGATGTAATGTGATGCCTTGATGTGATGTGATCCCTTGATGTAATGTGATCCCTTGATGTGATGTGATCCTTTGATGTGATGTGATCCCTTGATGTGATGTGATCCCTTGATGTAATGTGATGCCTTGATGTGATGTGATCCCTTGATGTAATGTGATGCCTTGATGTGATGTGATCCCTTGATGTGATGTGATCCTTTGATGTGATGTGATCCCTTGATGTAATGTGATCCCTTGATGTAATGTGATCCTTTGATGTAATGTGATGCCTTGATGTGATGTGATCCCTTGATGTGATGTGATCCCTTAAAATACGTAAAAGGAATAGGGATGGGGGAGGGAACTCCTATGCTGTACTTCCTAAATATTCTCCTCATAAGGACCGATTCATGCTCCACTGAAAACATAGCAGAAGCCCTAATATCCCAGCTGTACACATGTTGTGGCTCCTTTGGTCTGTGCCTAGACTACATGTTGCTGGAAATCAAGTCACCACTGGGTCTGGATTTTTATTTCTGCATTCTTCATGTTTTTTTTTGTTACATGTTTCTGGCTCCCTGTATTCACAGGCTACAGGCATTAACAGACCTTCCAACTCACCAACATTTAGGGCTTTTCACCCACTCAACCACACAAATGTATTATCACCTATATGCCAGCCAGAAACTCACTAGAGCCTTCCACTATAACACGAGAACATTCAGGACTTTCTGAAACTAGTAGACATCATGCGAGACACTATTATATATGATTGTGGGTTTAAATTGCAATCATCTGAGAAGATTTTAAACAGAATGCCAGGTGGAAGTAGTTTATGATGATATTCTGGGCTAAAGGCAGTTTACAGTACATGAATATATGTGTAAGGATTAATTCTGAGAGGAATTCTAACAAAAGGAAAGTGAAGGTGTGAGCTGTGACCAGTCTCTGAAGCACTTTGCATTAAAGCATAACAGGAATGTTACCTGGTGAGGGGAGTTGATAAAGGTGAAAGTCTAGTCGTACCTGTCATGGACAGTGATTAACATTAAGTATATATAGATATGTATTGTGTGTTTTGTATATTGCTCACGTGCGTATGATTAGTTCAGCAGTGTGTGAACACGTGTTAGTGTTTTACCTTTGGTCTCGTACTCGGTCGACGTTACAATATTCTACGAGTGTCAAACATCGCTAACGGTTTGATGCTGTAACCAGGATTACTATCTCTACAGGTAACGCCGCTGTACTGTCATTTGATGCTGTAACCAGGATTACTATCTCTACAGGTAACGCCGCTGTACTGTCATTTGGTGCTGTGATCAAAACTAGACATGGACGATCTACAACGTCACCGAGTAAAACGACGCGGACTCAAGGGAAGCGTGACCAAACTCCTGGCGAAGGTTGAAGATATGCTCTCCGCTGAACTTGAGGCCGTACACCTTGACTCTATCCCCGAAGCTCAACGAATTTTAGCTTCTACCACTGTCACACAACTGATGGCGAAGAGGGATCAGATAGAAAAGTTGGACGAGGCGATCGTGGCAGCTATTCAAGATGAAGGAGACCTGGAAACCGAAGTCTGTGACACTGACACATACCTGACAACACTGGAAGAAAGAATTGCATTTCTGACAGAGTATGTCAAACGAGCCGGCCAACTACCCATCACAAGACAGTCAACGCCTCGTAAATTTTCTACGAAATCACGTGAGTCACCTAAATTAATGCCCGCCATACAAGATGCAGCTACACATGAACCCATACAAGATACAGCTATGCATGAACCAGAAGTAGTAAAGAAGCCAATACACTCAACTGCTGCTACTGCTGTTGCCACCACTCATGATAGTAGTACCACACATGAGAGTAGTGAAACTACACATCATCACAACTATAGTAGACTTCCCAAACTAGCCTTACCTACCTTCAATGGGAATCCCCTCCAGTGGCAGTCCTTTTGGGACAGTTTCTCAGCAGCAGTTGACTGTAACCCACACCTATCAGGGGCACAGAAGTTTAATTACTTGCGAACCCAGTTACAGGGGGATGCAGCTAACATCATTGGTGGCTTTCCACTAACTGATACTAACTATATTCATTCAGTTGAGCTGTTGAAGGAGAAATATGGCCAGCAATATAAGCAAGTAGATGCACACATGGAGGCCTTGCTGAATGTCCCAGCTCCATCTCATAATCTAGCAAGTCTGCAGTCATTTCACAATACTGTACATATCCACATGAGAGCACTATCTGTACTTGACATGCCACCAGAATCCTATGGCCCACTCCTAACCTCTGTTATCTTGAGTAAATTACCATCTGAAACCAGAACAAACATGGCACGGGATCATTATGACTCAAAATGGACAATTGATGAACTGTTAGCAAGTATCTCAAAGGAAATACGGATCTTTGAAGCGGGTCAGAAACCCGGTCGTAAACTTGGCTATCACACTAGTTCACTGCCAACTACGGGTTCCTTTCATACAGCCACTAATCACCACCGAGGAGTATCACATGATAAACCTAGAAAGGATCCCAACTGCATTTTCTATAAGGGAGCACACAAACCTGGCTTGTGTAATACAGTTACTTGTCATAGAGAACGCCTTGCCATTGTTAAAAATGCTGGCCTCTGCTTTAATTGCCTTGCACGTCACAAAGTGTCCCAGTGCACTTCAAGGTTTACGTGTAAAGAATGCCGCAGAAAACACCATACTAGCCTATGTCAGGCATTCACCACAACTGATAAGCTGCCATCTCAATCACCTTCAACTCCACAGCAAGGTCATACTACCAGTGCCACAACAGCTACTGAACAACAACCAGTAACTGCGGTAACTACTGCATCGCTATCTGCCCTTCACACAAGTGTTTGCTTATTGAAGACTGCCATAGCTGACATATCAAGTGGGCAATATGGACACACTACAGTAGAAGGAAACATTCTCTTTGATGAGGGTGCTCAGCGTTCTTTCATTACGCAAGACCTTGCTGACAAACTTCACCTTCAGCCAACCAGCCATGAAAACATATCTGTTTCCTCCTTTGGTGCACATTTGTCTGCTGTTAAGAGACTAGCAGTTGCATCCATATTCATCAACACTCTGAATGGAATTAAGATCTCGGTATCCGTTTTGATTGTTCCCCAACTGGCTGCACCTGTACGTAACTCTGTGAGAACTCATCTGAGCCAGCTCCCTTACCTACAAGGCTTGCAATTAGCTCACCCAGTGACAAGTGATGAAAACTTCCACATTTCTGTTCTTATTGGGGCGGACTTCTATTGGCGTTTCATTCAAGATCGTGTAGTCCATGGTGATGGTCCAACAGCTGTCGAATCCAGACTTGGCTATCTCCTATCGGGGCCCGCTACCCCTATCCCAGTCCATCAATATATCGTGTGTTCAAATCTCAGGCCTCTCTTGTATCACCGAAGAGACAGACTACAGCACTTTCTGGAAGGTGGAATCTATGGGAACTACCACAGCCACACAGAATTCAGATGCTGAGTTTTTACAGACTTACTTGACAACCAAGGTCACTGTGCAATCTGATGGCTCCTACAGTCTAAAGTTCCCATGGAAGAGTAATCATCCACCACTTCCATCTAATTATACCATCTGTGTTAGACGCACAAGATCTATGGCTCACCGACTAGCCAAGACACCCAACCTCCTGAGAATGTACAGTACTATCATTGAGGACCAGGAAAGGCAAGGATTCATTGAGAAGGTGAACAACAATCTGGAGCAGACAGCTGTAGCTGTGCACTACATTCCACATCACCCTGTCAAAAAGGACTCCTCCACCACACCGATTCGGATCGTGTATGACTGTAGCTGCAGACAATCATCTAACTCTCCAAGCTTGAATGACTGCCTAGACCCTGGACCTCCCTTTCTCATGGACCTCTGTGCTATTCTCCTCCGATTCCGTCAATATGAGTTCGCCTTTTCATCCGACATTGAGAAAGCTTTCTTACATGTCCATTTGGATCCATCAGACAGAGATGTAACACGTTTTCTGTGGTTATCGGACCCAGCTGATACAAGCAGCCCCTTTACCACCTACAGGTTTAAGGTAGTGTTGTTTGGAGCTACTTGCTCTCCATTTATGTTAAATGCTGCACTGATCTACCATCTGTCCCAGAATAACTCAGAGGTTGCTCGTGATCTCCTTCACAATCTGTACGTTGACAATGTTGTGTCTGGTTGCCACAGTGAGCAAGCTGCTGTGGACTATTACCTCAAGTCAAGGTCACTACTCAACAGTACCCACTTCAACCTACGTTCTTGGGCTTCAAATAGCCCACATCTGAGAAGTACAGCAAAGGAACACAATGTAGCTGAATCCGGTAACCCAGTGAAGGTGCTTGGTCTAGTGTGGGACGTTCAGACTGATCTCATCTACCCTTCCCCCAAGCCAGAACCCAGTAACTTCATTTCTGCAAGTACAAAACGTGAAATATTGAAATGTGCCTCTAGTGTTTTCGACCCGTTGGGTCTTATTTCTCCAGTGACCATCTCTGCCAAACTGTTCTTGCAGCAACTGTGGCAACAACGTCTTGATTGGGACAGTGACCTAGCTGAGGAGCTCTGCAAGAACTGGAACACCATTGCCCATGATATACTTCATGCCACAGAAATTTCATTTCCTCGGCAGTGTGTCACTGTATCCTGCAATGCTGATGTAACACTCCATGTATTCGCAGATGCTAGCCCCAAAGCGTATGGTGCGGCTGCATACTTTCAGCTTGGAATGAATTCAGTCCTTGTAATGTCAAAGGCCAGAGCAGCACCCCTCCAGCAACACTCATTACCAAGGCTTGAACTAATGGCTGCTGTAACTGCTGCACGACTGTGCTCGTATATCTCAACATCACTCAATGCCACCTTCTCTGTTTGTCTCTGGTCCGACAGCCAAATTGTTTTGTCATGGATTCACAGCAAGAAGTCTTTGAAACCCTTTGTCAGCCACCGAGTAAGTGAGATACGTTCTATTTCAACTACATGGCGGTACTGCCCATCAGCTGACAACCCAGCTGACTTACTCACCAGGGGCATAACATGTGATGTCCTGAAGTCTTCAACACAGTGGATGCATGGCCCAATATGGTTACCCACACCATCACAGTGGCCAACATGGCAGCAGTCTGAAGTGCTACATGTTCAGGCAGCAGAGGAGGAGCTAGATGTGATACAAGAAGTAACCAGTTTAAATCCCGCACCACCAGGTACACATAATCTTATTGATATTGCACGATTCAGCAGTTTGTCAAAGCTTATTTCCGTTACAGCGTTTGTGCTTCGGTTTATACAAAACACCAGACAATCCATCACCTCACGAATAGTAGGACCACTGACTCTCCCAGAGCTTACAGCAGCTAATTTGAAATGGCTACATGATGTTAAACACACCACGTTCCCAGATGAGGTCACTAACTTACAGTCAAGTGGAAATCGTTCACAACTTGTGAGACAATTAAGATTATTCTTAGATTGTAACAATTTATTACGCTGTGGAGGCCGCATTCATAATGCGCCATTGGCAGAATTGGCCAAGTTCCCTTATCTGTTGCCTTCACGCCACCCCTTCACAGCCCTGATAATCAGGAATGCTCACTCAGCCCAACTGCACAGTGGAGTCAATGCTACACTTACAGTATTACGCCAGAAGTACTGGATTCCATGTGCCCGCCAACGGATCAAATCCATCATTAGGAAATGTGTAGTGTGCAGGAAGGCTGCCGGAAAAGCATACACCATACCTGATCCCCCTCCACTAGTCAAGTCACGTGTTAACCACACAGACCCGTTTACTGTTACCGGAGTTGATTTCACCGGTGCCCTGTATGTCAGAGCTTCAGAGGGTGAGTGCAAGGTCTATCTTTGCTTATTTACGTGTGCCGTCTCACGTGCAGTCCACCTAGAGATAGTGACTGACCTCAGTGTAGAATGTTTCTTGCTAGCATTTCGGAGGTTTGCCGGCCGTCGATCCGTGCCTAAGCTTCTACTCTCTGACAATGGCTCCACCTATTTGGCCGCGGCGGAGGAACTCAAAGGTCTATTCTCATCTGCCGAATTATCAGACGCCCTCGCTCGTAGAGGTATCCAGTGGCAATTCATACCAAAAACGTGCTCCCTGGTTTGGTGGCTTCTGGGAGCGGCTGATAGGCCTCACCAAGTCCGCCTTAAAGAAGACCCTGGGCAGAACACGTGCCACTTTAGAAAGCCTTCAAACAATTGTAGTTGAAGTGGAGGCACTCCTCAACGATCGGCCATTAACTCACACATCATCAGACATTTGCGACCCGGAGCCTATAACACCATCTCATTTGCTCCATGGGAGGAGGATTACCACCCTGCCACACTCTAGAGTTGAAGGCGATGAAGTTGAAGAACCTGATTTCGGAGATGTTTCAGAAGTTAAACGTAGGGCAAGAGCACATGCCATCATTATTCGGCATTTTTGGAGTAGATGGAAACATGAATATTTAACTGCACTGAGGGAGACACACAAGACAACTGGCAACAATGTGCAGCATGTGAAAATAGGGGACGTAGTGTTAGTCCATGATGATACGGCAAGGATCAACTGGAAGCTAGCTGTAATAGAGTCAGTGAACAAGGGAGCAGATGGCCTGGTCCGCTCTGCTAACATTCGCACTGCCACTGGAAGGACAAACCGTCCCATAGCCCGCCTGTACCCCCTTGAAGTGACAGCAACTGAGATGACAGTCAAGCCATCCACTGTAAAGATGCCACAGAGCAAGGATAGTGATCAACCTGTACCTCCCTCAAACAGACCAGTTCGTGAAGCTGCCAGAAGAGGACAAGAACAAATAAAGGAGTGGATAAGCTATCTACGTGGCCCCCCGGAGGATGTCATGGACAGTGATTAACATTAAGTATATATAGATATGTATTGTGGGTTTTGTATATTGCTCACGTGCGTATGATTAGTTCAGCAGTGTGTGAATACGTGTTAGTGTTTTACCTTTGGTCTCGTACTCGGTCGACGTTACAATATTCTACGAGTGTCAAACATCACTAACGGTTTGATGCTGTAACCAGGATTACTATCTCTACAGGTAACGCCGCTGTACTGTCAGTACCTTCATCGCGTGATACAAACCGGACTGTCATGCAAGATGGTAGACGGGTATAATGATTGTAGTTAAATTGTGCAGTAGTCAATAAGCTGCAATTAACAGCAGTGTATAGGTTTAACTGGGGGCAATGCACTTTAACCTACTAATTTGTGTATGAATACTTGTTTTTGAGCCCTCATCAATGCGGGCTCTCCATACACTTTGCTAACTACAGGGAGCTGAGGATAGATTCACCCACACAAAGTTTTTCAGTAGTTGAAAATTCTGGCTTTAAGCCTTCTCATAGTGGCATAACACTATATTCACAGAAAATACCCAGCACTCATACATACGTACCATGTGACTGATGAGGTCGCTAGCAGGAACACCAATGAGTCATCACCATCCTTTGGATCTAACTGTACACCATGTAACTTCTGGAACTGAGACGAGAGGACGCATTCTTCCAAATAATGCACATCCAAATCCTGGCTACAAGAGAACACAGTACGACGATGACGGGCATAGCAAACGCATAACACTACCTGGAAGCGCCGTTTACTACAAGGATGAATATCAGTGTGCATTAAATCTCTTCGCCGTATAGTACGTCACGTGCACTGTTTCAATAAAGAAGGGTGGGGCACCACACACCGTATTGAATTACTGTTCACATGTTAGAATGGCTGAAGTGAGGATCAATGCAAGTGGTGAGTAAGTGTGACACTGTCATATAGACATTATCTATGATACTGTAGGTTGTGATTGTCCTGTATTGAGAGATTTACTAATTCACGTGATACCAAACGCTGCAGACCAATGGTACGAGTTGGGACTGCTACTACTAGAGCCGAAATATGAAAATCATCTAAAAATAATTGAAACAGATACGAGGAATGATGCCAGAACATGTTGTAGGAAAATGTTTGACAAATGGCTGACCACTGATAAGCTAGCTAGTTGGGATAAAGTGATAGAAGCTCTTACACTTATCGGACTGAACAATGTGGCCAGTAACATCCAACAGTTGCTAGGAAAAAGTGAGTTATAAATTAAAGTATTTGTGAAGTGCAGATAGTTTTGTCGTGTAGCTGAAATTGTGTCTCATAGAACAAATTCTCTAGATCTAGCTGTTCCTGGCTGTCCACTGTCTACATCAGGTAGTGTCAAATTCATGTTTGTGCAACTTAAAAAGGAAAGTACATGCTTTTATCTTTTATGGTTGTGTCAGGTGAATAATGTCTTGAAAAGCTGCCAATTGGAAATGAACTGCCCGCCCACATACAAATGGAGTCCTATAAGTATTAATAGTGGACTAATTATAATTTGCAAAATGAAGTACTACAGTGACAGGTAGTAAGGCCCAATATGTGTAAGACCATGTCACCAATAATGACCCTAGATATATAGCTGTGAAACACTGCCTTCAGTAAAGCCCCATCACAACTGAAATACTTTCAACAAGTTGCACCGAGTTGTTGACGTCACATAATGTCTCATCACACATGATTATTCAGCTTCAGCTAGACAATTGGGCATCACCTGCTGTGACCACACCACCCCCACTGAGAAAGAAATACAAACACAGCTATGAGTATAGCAGTGTCTGGAATTAGATGTAGTCCGTTGTTTAAAGTGTCCATAATACTCTACTACATGTACAGTGGCAGATTTTGTGTAAGGCACTACCATGCTAATCATAATGTTTCATGGACTATTACTCTCTAGTAGTGACCTGGCAGGTTGAAATTATACAAGGCCAGAGGAAATGGTCTGGTTGGTCAGGCCTGAGCTGGACCTATAGTCTGACGGCTCTGGACTAACTAGCTGACCAGCTCAAAGTATATTACTTTCATACAATCTCTGGACGATATCTACATGCACATTTATTGGAAGTGCATGGCACAAGTAGCTTACCTATGGTTTCTCAGCCTAACTACAGCACAAAAGTACACATACAGTACTTCCAATTACCTTATAGTACAGCATTGCATTTGCATCATTTTGTACAGAAATGATTGTGGGTTCTACGTATCACGTGTGCTAACAGTTGGCATTTATCACGTGTACGGCAGTTACCTTCTTTGATTCTAAACCAGCACACTTATCACAATTTAATCTCCATAAAATGATCATTAGCATTTCTTGGCTTGTCACTCTTGACTTCTTTTACTGGGCAAAAGTGACTAACTAGGTGCCTCTTTCTGCAGCAAGAAGCTGTACACCAATACATTACATGGCGGCCATCTGGATGAGATTTTCAGTAGAAATTACTCCTCTTCAACTACCCACTCATCCTGTTGAAGTACTGAGCAAATTCAGTCTCACCCCACATCATGCCATTTTTCGAATAGTAGTCTACTCGTGATTCACTGTCCACCAGTATATTTACGTGATGTTCTGTTCACTTCATTGCATACAAACCAGTATAGTATACTGCATTTTGTAGCTGTGTAGCCCTTTTATTGTAGCGGTGTGAATTCACTGTTAGCTGCCTAGTAGTAAATACTAAAATCAAATTAATTATAGGCTATTCTATAAGGTGACCCTGCTGCATGGGTTGATTGGGTTCTCTGTGAAATTTGGGGGAAAAGTTGCAATTTGCTAGTTAGTTTTACTTTTAAAATTAGCATCAATTTTAAGGCATTTTCAAGCCTTTAAATTGCAAAAATTTTGCAGCTCCTGCATGGGGGGAGCGAACCCCTTGAACTTCTAGCTAATTGCTATATAACTATAACTGTACACTGAGCCATGCATATAGCTAGCAAGTTTCATGCTGTGTCCCCTGTAAGTCAGGTCTACAATTACCTACCTATTATACATAGTATAGAAAGTCTGAAGAACAACAGATAGGCTTGAGCATATTTATGACTGAGCTAGCTAGCAGTGAAATATCACTAAAATTGCATATCTGAGTGTCTAATTTTCAAAAAATTTCCAGTGAGGGCATGCCCCCAGACTCCCCTAGAATGCTCGTACTTTGCATTTCACTGAGTGTTCTTCACATCCAGTGCAGCAACTCCTCTCTCATTGGCAACGTATATAGTAGCAATTTCAACATATACAGTGGCCTGACCAACTCAATTTTTCCTCCTCCGGCTCATTTCATCTAAAAACTGACTGTTTTAATAGAATATAATTATGTGATAGAGTATCTCAATAAATTTTTATAGGTGAAGGTATTGTAACTGCTCTTCATTTTAAGTATATAGGAATACCTCCTTTCACCTCAAAGGCATTTATTATTCCTGGCAGCAAACAAGGTCAGGTTTGGTTGCTTTACACCTGTATAGCCCATTGTTGTACAATTGAACTAACTTCAATAAACCACCTCAAGAGGCCTAGGGTGGAAAGGTAAACAAAATACAATATACACACAGGTTTTTCAGCGAACAATTTCAGAAAACCTGCACACCTAGCCTGGCTAAGAAAGTATTCAACCTCATTAGCTAGTTGTATGTATCAGAGTGACAACACATGCACACTTTACTTGTAGTTGGTGATCTATTACAATTAATTTTTTTTTATTCTCACCAGTTGACCATTCATCTACTGATGACTCAACTGATGAACCAGTAGCTACTGAGAAAGGAAGGAAGAAGACAAAGTCTAAAGAGGAAAAGAAGAGTAGACCAGACAGAGCTAAATCAGGTAACAATATATTATAATAGAAATATTGGTACTCTCTGATTCAGTTTAACCATTAAACCTGCAAAGAACTTTCAGGGAATACATATTTGCATGCATGGCAACGTTAGGTCTCATGGCCTAACAATACACACTGATTATAAGTCTGTTTCACTAAGCTACTTGGAGAAGGTTACGTAAATGAACACTGTAACTACAATGGCTTCTGTACTTGTTACGAAGTGATGAGCAACTAGGAAGCCATAATAGTCCTCACCAATACTAGTTTCCAGTAAACATCACTTGTCATGTATTCACTGATGAACATGTAAACATTAACATCACTTTACTTGTTGTTCATGTGTGTAGTGATGTGTGATACCAGTAGTGGTTTCAGCTAAGACGTTCCAAATTTATTTATGGATCATATGAGTAATAAAATTACCAAAAGCTTTAAATTATATTGGACTTTTATACTACTGGCCAAACTTCATACTTTTGTCTTTGAAAATGCCATTACAGAATTTAAGCATGTTTAGTGCCTCTAAAAATAACTATCGCTTTAACAAAGACAAGTGTTGTCTTGCTTCAAGACTTTCTGCGAAGGCTTGGATTGGTAAGATTCAACTGTGAAACAATGTTGTGGAGTAATTTTGACGATCCATTGCTAGCTAGTTTACACCACTGAGCTATCAAGTTAACATTCACCCCAGCTGGATACTTTGGGATCACAAGTTATTGAAAACTTCCTGAACCTCAAACCTCCTCTGAAAATTTCTAGATCCTCCACAGGAATATTGTGATACTCTAGTTGTATCATGCCACAATTACTGATATGCATGTTCACGTCTTGAATTTTGATTTTGTAATTATGGAAATGTATAAAGGTCTGTTTTTATGCATGTAGAACAACAGTGTAGCTTGGTTGTTTACCAGTTTCCTAGACTCTTTAAGCTACTTATAACAATAATAACTATAGTACTATACAATGAAAAATTATTGGATAACAACACATCTAATATGAAGGTCTACATTATAACAGTGTAGTTGGGTTACTTACCACTTTCCTGGACTCTTTAAGCTTGTTATCCTGTAACAGTGCAATGGGCGTGAATAGGGTACTGGCTAGTACTTAGCTTTGGAAATGTGTTAGCAGCCCCTCACATTAAATGGCACTTAAAAGATGTATCATATCATATCAGCAACTATACACAGCTGTTACACTCTTTCAGGTATATCACA
Organism: Dysidea avara; assembly: GCF_963678975.1. Lineage (NCBI taxonomy): Eukaryota > Metazoa > Porifera > Demospongiae > Dictyoceratida > Dysideidae > Dysidea > Dysidea avara. The sequence continues at coordinate 49,081,051 of NC_089275.1, read as the reverse complement.
CATCACTACATGATGTAGGTACTAAACTCAAAACATACTACCATATTGTGGGATTGTCTTGTGGACAAGTTTTTGTGCGAAAGTAAACTTATATGACACTTATCTCATGAGGTGATAAATTCACAAGTTTAAATTCCTCTTACACATTTATTACTTGTTCTAATAAGTGTTCACTACAAGATGAAAAGCTAATGAAATTTTTGAAAATAGACATGTTTCCCTGTAACTGTGGACGTGTATTTATTCAGGTACCTGAAGCTCATAGAGAAATAGGGTAGCAGGGTAGTTGCTTTGTACTGTTCAGTGATGTATAGTGAAGAAACACTTGTTGTATAGGGGAACGAGCAACTGATTGAACTGTTATGAATAATCAAAAAGCTGTTATGTACATAACAAACACCTGGTTTGTTGGTGAATTTTCCACCACAAAAGTTAAAAGCTTGCAACAAACAAAATTGTACACAAATATTAACTAGTGACAATTCAAACAAGGTGATTTGTTACAAATTCAACATAACAAGGTGAACTTGGTGTCACTTGACCTTGGCACCAAATTCACCTAAGGCCACTCCAAATAAATTCTCTGTTTCCCGTCCTGGACTCAGGCATATTTGCATGCGGGCGGGCGGTCCATTTCCATTATTCATTATAAATATTTGCAGCTTTTCAAACCATTATTTGCCTGGAAAAACCATAAAAAGCTGCATAAAAGCTTGTTCTTTCCTTTTTAAGTTGCAAAATAGTACAAACGTGAAGTCTGTGCAGACGTGATAACTCTGCTGACAAGTAAGCTGACACTGTTTCAAGTGAGTCTGTCAGTATGCAAAAATAACCGGAAAATAATGGAAGAATACAGAATGATGGAATAATTTAGAGCTGAGAGTAACCAGATGCGGGCGGTGGACGGGAAAGAGAGAATTTATTTGGAGTGGCCTAAATTGTTGTTATTAAAGGTATTGTCACTAATCTACCAACACAGCTATATCTTGGCCACCACATTGGATTTCACACCTTTTTTCATCTTGCCTTTTTGGGGGGCTGCATTATTTCTATACAGATTAGTTGTTTTGGTATAGATTACATAATACATGTCCTGTACTACAACACTTCATCTTGATGATGTCTGTACGTGCATAGGTCCTGTAGGAGGTGGTCAGTTACAACAGGTTACTGATAATATCAAGGCAAGGTACCGACGTAAAGGATTGGTGAAATCTTCAGCAGAACAAGACCCATGGCCTCCATTTCATGCTAAATCCTTCACCAACTTAGCCCTAGTACATCAGAAAATATTGCAGTTACAAACTAAACAAGACGCAATAATAGCAGCTAGGATACGTACTATGGGAGACGTACACAAAATACGTGAACTAACATCATCAATTAAACTGGACAATATCCATCAAATATTCACTCCTATCACTTCAGACGATCAATGTCTCAATAGTATCCTAATAGAGGGTCACCCTGGAATTGGGAAGACAACACTGGCTAAGGAGATCTGTTTACAGTGGGCTAACAATAAACTGCTCACATCAGATAAACTGCTACTATTATTGATGTTAAGGGACCCCAATGTACAGAAGATCACTAGCACAGAAGAGCTAGTGAAATATACACTACCTGAAGATCAGGTACAACCTGTTTTGAGCTACTTACACACCACTAATGGAGATGGAGTGACCTTCATCATTGATGGATTTGATGAACTCAGTAATGAACTACGCCACACATCTTTCTTTAGGAAACTCATTGAAGGGGACACTCTACCTAATGCACAAGTAGTGGTGACATCAAGACCATCTGCTTCAGCTTGTCTACATCAACATGTTGACAGAAGAATAGAAGTTCTTGGATTTGAGAAATCTAGTAGGGAACAATACATTGATGATGCTTTGAAGACTTCTCCTTCTAAGCTACAAACACTAAAGAGACATTTTCAACAATATCCCAACATTGATGCAATATGTTACATACCATTAAACATGACAATCATAGTATTCCTGTGTCTACTAGGATCCCTGCCACCAACTGCCACTGAAATGTTTGCAAGTTTCATCCTGCACACAGTCTGTCGTCATCTTAAGAGGACAGGGAAGATTGCTGAAGATGCGCACATCAACAAAATGGAACACTTACCACAACCAGTCCAACAAGTACTACAACAACTACAGAAAGGTGCATTTGATGGTCTTGTAGAGGACAAAATAGTATTCACAATGGATGACTTACCTGACATGTGCAGAGATGATCCCACTTGTTATGGACTATTACAATCTGTTGAATGTTATTGTTCAGATGAAATTGGTACTCCAACCAAATCCTTCAACTTCCTACACTTGGGAATACAAGAATATTTTGCTGCCAAATATGTAGCAATATTACCAGAGCATGAGGTGTATATACTAATGAAGGAGTCATTTCTTGTTACTGATGGTAGTTATAAACCTGATCCTGATAGTAAGAGTGTCCGCCTCTCCAACATGTGGATCATGTATTGTGGTATAACCAGTGGACAGTGTAATTCTTTAAGACACTACCTGTCAAGTTTTAATGACTATACTGATAACTATTTCTCAGATGATGATTACTTAGAAAGTAGTTTATTATATAACGATAGTAATTACGACTTCTTACATGATAATGATTATGAAGACAATGACCAATATTATAGTATTGAAGAAAACACAACACAATCATCTGGTGATGATAACTCAACTACATCAGACCATCAGATCACTCCTACACATCATCCATCATCAACCATCACACCTGTGATGTCACACTGGTGTGATTCGCTACAAATATCATCCATTAGTTCCCCTTCACTGCCTCCTCCAACCCAACCAGTCAGGTACCCACTAACATCATCAAGAGGTGAACACTTCACAACTTACCCTCAACCATTAATGGAACACCACAATGTGTATCATCCTTACCAACAACAACAACTGGGGTATCATCCTGTATCCAGTCATCATGATCCTAGCAACAGTGAACATGTTACTACTAATATTAACACACAAGTGGCCTCAGGAAAGATGGCTGCTCCATCCCAACAAGGATCAACTTCTGATCAGGAAATATCCAACATTTTAACTATCTCACAAGACATCCTGAAGGACCCAGTGAAGGTCCTCTACTTGTTCCAGTGTTTCCAAGAGGCTCAGGATGACAAGTTATGTGACATCTTGTCCGAATCATTTGATAGTGATAAGATTGACCTCCATTACTACAGGCTCCTCCCACACCAGGTGGTGTCACTGGGATTCTTCCTATCAAGATCACACAGGAAATGGAAGGAACTAAACCTGTTGAGGTGTTACATTGGAGATTATGACATCAACCTACTACACCACTACCTTTGTGGAGATAAAACAAACAAACAAGAAATAACAACAATTGATCTTAGTGACAATGACCTCACTATAGCATCATCACCTCTCATTGGTGACATCATCACTCACCTTCAGCCACATACTCTGATGTTAAGTGATAACAATATTACTAGTGTGAGGGACATCTCCACTACAATAATAAACACTAACACAGTCAAAGTGTTACACATGATGATTAATTACCTCACAGCACAAGACGCATCAGCAATATCTGATATGATGACCTGTTTGGAGGTGTTGTACATCAGTCACAACAGACTTGGTGATGATGGAGCAGTTATAATATCAAAAGGAATAACAAAAACCAACACACTGAGAGCATTGTACATCAGGAACAATAACATCACAGCCAAAGGAGCTACAGCAATCGCCAACAGTTTACTACACAACACCTCACTGGAGGAACTAGACATGACTGACAATGCTATAGGTCAAGATGGAGTCACAGCAATTGCTCAAGCCATTACTAATAACAAGACACTAAAGGAACTGTACCTGTATGATGATGATACAATAGATGAACAGTCAGCCATGATAATAATGAGGAGCCTACACCATAACAACTCTATCACTAAACTGCAGCTTCCTCATACACTAAAGTACAATGTGAAGAGAGAAGTTGAACACATCAATAGTACAAGGAGGAAATGTAATATACAAGAATTAGTAGTATTTTATGTCTGATTCTAATGATCATCTAGTTACCAACTGCTCTACAACATCAACACATCACCATAGTAACCATTAACAAGTTATATTACACTTGTACAGATTTTTATTCTTCACACATTTATTAAATTTTTATTATTAATACATGTAAGCCATCATAATCTAATACAAATTTTATTTGTGAAAGTTACTCATTTATAATAACATGTTCCATACACAGGTCAAATTACAGTTAAGTTCATATTAACAATTTTATTACCATAATTTGTACCAATGGTCCAAACATTGTCAGTTCCAGTGTTCAGTAGACATTGCTAGCTCTATCACAATTATTATCATACAGACTATCAATGATAACATGGTTATACAAGTTGTATTATATCAACATTCCATTACCAGATATTGTGTGACTGTTCTATTAGAATAATCTTTGTTGTACTGACTACTAAAGGTAGTAAGTCACCTGACCTTGAACCTGAAATTAAGCAGTAACTATTGTATTTAATATTTGAAAATGAAGTGACAACAAAAATTTTTATAGTATATAGTGAACCTCTCTATCACAGACATTTTAGGATCCAGAATTCTTGGCCACTTTTTGCTGTAATATAGAGGTGTTCCTCTTCAAAGGCAAAAAATATATTAACCAGACCTGTTGGAACCAAAATTTTTGCCATTGTTTTTTTTATTTTTAGTGTCCTTAATTCAGGGAGTTTGTTAAGACAGGTATCATGGTACACCCAACAATGGGAGCCAACATCATAAATATAAGAAATGTTTTGTTTATAATTTTCATATTCATAAAAGTAGTCAAACTATGTACAATATTATAATATATTATTCAAAAAAGAAAATTAAAAATATTATCTCCACTACATATTAACAGTTAATGCCAATAGTGATCAGTGTCTTCTGCTCCAGTGTTGTTAGTTGGGTAGGTCTATACTGGTACTCCAGAATGAGTTGGTGGAAGAACTGCTCCAAATGAACCTGTAGACAACAATAATGACAGTAGCTAACAAAAATGTGACTGCCTCGCTGTAAAACTTTCGAATTTTTGTTTTTGTTTCATTAGCATTATCTCTAGTGTCCAAGGAATATATGACCAGTTTCAGCCTATTGTGGTACAGTAGACCCTCACTTATCCGACCCTCGTTTATCCATACCCTTGCTTAGCCAAAATTGTAAATGACTGTTCTATTAGAGTATTTTGAGTAAAAGTGTATGCTCTGTTAGAGTAATTCCAGAGGAGGAATGGAATGAATTAGCACCATTAAAATGAATTATGCAAATGGTCGTTTTCTGGAATGAGGTAAAACATGTGGATGATATAAAGTGTTAATGGCATCATCGCTAAGTTAAAGAATGGTTACCAGGCTAGTGTTAAAACGTTATACGTGAACAATTGTTTATAGATTTCACCTAGAAAACCAAGTGCTTTTACAAAACAAAATACGTCACCATGTTGCTGACACAAAGCACAATCCGAATATCTAACAACCCCCTGCCATCCCCACCATTCGATAGTTTGTATTGTGACTACTGAGGCTCACGTGAAACTATACAAACTAAGCAATTAACGAAATAGTTTTAAGTAGCACTTATGAAGCATTTCCAACCTCCTCTGGAGTAATTCCATAGAGCTCTGTATATAAATGTATGAGCTTCAGTTATCTGAACAATTCACTTATCTGAACACCTTTACCATTCTCTGAGATACATTGAGGTTTGGATAACTGAGGGTCCACTATAATTAGTTTTGGAATTATACCATAGACAGTAGGAAAGAGCAAGGTAATTGACGACTACACTGAAAACAAGTTGATGTTATGCTGCTTATAAAAACCAGGCACCCATGCAATAAATACTATCCCAGTTTACATTCATGCTGTTGTTATTAGATTTGTAATACTGTAATTTAGCGTATTTCGTAATTTATGAATTATTTTGCAATTTGGTAATTACGTCGCTATTAGTGCTGTAATCCAATTAACCAGTTATTAACTGGTGTTGTCTAAGTCAGCCAATAACTGGTGAAGAAACCTTTAAACCAGATATTGCCCACCCACTTGGTAAACCATAAATTACCCCTGCTGACAAGGGGCGTCTGTATTTAGCGGATCACGGATCAACGGATCACGGATCGGCGGATCACGTGATATGCATGCCCAACTCGATTTTGAGCACTGGGAAATATTTATACCCTAGTGCAACATACAGCATACTGTAGAATTTATATTTTATCCACAGGTAGGAAGCCTGAAGAGATTTCAATCGATACTAAATAACTATAATAATTAGAGCGCGCGCGTATTAAAAATTTAACACACGTACAGAGTAAGATTATTTTAATTCACCTTAAACTGAATCACTGATGTATTCTTTACACCAACACAATATTCAATAGACTAGTTCTGTATTGCAAAAACAAACGACAAAGGATACGCTAGCGCACTCACGTGTGAATAGGCTTCTAATATGTTGGCGTGTATCCTTTGTCGTTTGTTTTTGCAATACAGAACTAGTCTATTGAATATTGTGTTGGTGTAAAGAATACATCAGTGATTCAGTTTTAAGGTGAATTAAAATAATCTTACTCTGTACGTGTGTTAAATTTTTAATACGCGCGCGCTCTAATTATTATAGTTATATAGTATCGATTGAAATCTCTTCAGGCTTCCTACCTGTGGATAAAATATAAATTCTACAGTATGCTGTATGGTACACTAGGGTATAAATATTTCCCAGTGCTCAAAATCGAGTTGAGCATGCATATCACGTGATCCGCCGATCCGTGATCCGTTGATCCGTTATCCGCTAAATACAGACGCCCGCTGACAAGTGTTAACATCATAACATAACCTCAAAGTATGTGTAAATATGTGATTGTAATAACTGTTATTGCAAGACAGGATGTTGATGGTTACTTTGGCATGGGAGTGTAAATGGTGGAATACTGGAATGGTGGAATAGAATTTTTTAAAGTTTTTTACATCCAAATAAGTACAACTCCTCCCCTTCAGTAAGCAAATAAATATGATTCCTTTTGAAGTAAGCTCTTTTAGCATACTTTTCTTCACCACAACACTTGTATGACTTATAACTCAATACTTTATTACTTGTCTGAAACTAACTGTCTTAATGAAGGTTCAGTTCAGTGTGCAATGTGGCACTACCACAATGAACTTTGGCTTAAATTTTGTTTTTCTGACATAATTGTGGAAATGGCTCATTGTAAACACTTACAAGATAGTCCCGTTTCACTTTTCCCAAAGATTTTCACTTAGGCTCCAAGGTTAGTGGTAAACACCTCATACAGGCTCTGCCCTTTGTGTTCGCCCTCCAGTGCCTAACTGGTAAACTTGATAATAAATAAACAAATACTTCATTATATAGTGCATGTACTTTTACAATGCACACATGTAATCAACTAGCTAGCTAACTTTTATTGGGGAAAAGGGTTAAGTCAGGAGTCTTCTTGGTATTCATAATAAACTGCTATTGTGCATGTTCATAACTGACATTACATCATTAAATTGGTAAACTTTGTCTATGGTGAAGTGAATTATGCTAAAAGAGCTGACTTCAAGGGAAATCCTATTTATTTGGGAGGAGTTGTACTTATTTGGATGTAAAAAATAATATTGAACTTTAAAAAATTCCATTCCACCATTCCAGTATTCCATTCCACTGTTTATACACTCCCCTTTGGCACCACCCTAAACCTTCCAGCAGGCTAAGCCTTGTTGAGTTGCATTGTCTGCCAATATACAAACAAACCAATTAACAGGTTATTGGCAATTACTGGTAGGCAATCAACCAGTGACAAAAATTTTGTAGGTGTACACCACTAGTTGCTATGCACTGCTAAGGAAGCATAAATTAAAATAAACCACTTTAAACTGCAAATTACACACATGAAATATCTTCTCAACTACTGTATTTTATAGTGTGTCTATTGTTTTCTCGTGCGAATTGCATAGAGAAAGCCTCAAGGCTGCCCTTCATTTTCATCCACATAAGTACGGGTAACGTCCCCTTTTAAGTCAAAGGATACGCTACCTCTAGTAGCCTGAGGCCTTTAACATTGTTTTAAAGTTGTTAAACGTCCATAAAATAAAAAGGGAAAACCATTATAGTACACACTACAGTACTTGATAATACTGTAATACTCTTCTTCTCCGTGTTCTGCGAATAATTCTGAACAAATAGTAGACTAAGCAACGTATCTACTATACCTCTAGCCATTACTCTGCTTACTGGTCGAATAATTTTTTTGTGCATGGTGTAAGGACTTCAAGAAGAAACTGTTCCGCTGTTCTGCATTGCTCTTTCATCCCATGCTCTGGCTATAAAGGTACGTAGTTTAAACCATATACTAATAATTAGACACTGCGACCAATGGAAACTAAGTGATTTAGTAACCCCTCAGGCCCTTAGTAGTGCCCTCACTGCACTTGGGACGTTACAGCCTCAGGCCATCAAGGCTACTAAATTGTTTAGTTCCCTTGGTCTTGGTGTCTATTATGGAGTGCAATTAATCCCAATCACACTGGTAGTTTCTAAAATTGTACTGTTAATCCGACAGTATGGTGTGCTTCTATTGGAACCAAATGACGAGTGGTATTGCCATAGTAATAAATGCCCATAACAACAGAGTGGTTGCTTAGCAACATTTGCTAGGTAACTGTTGCTAAGTGTGGGTACCTTTTGCCATGATTAATTGTCAAATTTCTGAGTAACAGTTGCTAACGTGGAAGGTGGTCACTATACGATTAGTAGCAATTATTCTCTAATTACACTCAAATGTGTGTGATTACCTATACTTAGTGTTTAGAACTAATAAAAATAAATACATACAAAAAAAAACAAAAAAACAACAACTGGTCAGTAGATATGGCCCATCAATACCTGCTTTGAGTGGCCAATGTGCCGCTTTGGTCAGATATTGGCTAATGATCAACTGTTATATTGTGCACTGTAAGGTGATATTATTGGCTAGAACACCCCAGTTCTACATGACCCCTACTATACAGTACTACTGTACTGTATGACTACTGTAAACTAACTGAATGTTCTATATACATATTAGACTATTTATGTTTATTAGTGTATCTTGATACTCTCTACTTTAGAACTATTACTCAACAATTTTAATCCTATTTCAACTAAACCACCATTAACCCTTTATTACCGAAGTTTTTTTTACAAAACCGCAAGTGTGAAAACTTTTATGGTTTGTGTGAACTGTGGGCGATACAAGTGGACCCCACCCATTAATTAACCCATCAAGCTATATACCGTTTGATAGCCATCTCTCTCTTCTACCAACACAGCTAGAATACTTACAGATCACACACACAACCCATACGCTATGAAGCGAAGAAAGCGTATCTTCTCCGTATCGCCATGGCATTGAAAGATGGGCGCCACCATCTTACTAATCAACGCGATGACATCACACTATTTATTTTTAGAATCCTTATCACGTGGGGAATGGAGTAATTCCAACTAAAGCCTCCTAGTAGCAGGGAGAAGGCAAACATGGAGTTTTAAACAGGTATTATTGTTTTGTATACGCTATTTTACATTACCAAGTGCCATAACTTGCCCATGCTTCTTCCTATCGCCGAACGGTAAACTTCATTAAAAACGCCCGGTCCTTCTGAGCAGTTTGGTAGCAATTTCAGCTTCGTAGCCCCTAGGAAAAAGGAGTTATGGCTCCGTTTATAAAGGGCACTCGTTATGGCAATATATATATTAGCCATTCAATAATAAAGGGTTAACCCTGAAACTCGCATAGTCCAGGATTTGATTTTAATGAAACCAACACACAATAATTTATGCCAATGGTTTCAAACAGTCATATCTGATCCAGTCCCTTAGAAATACAGATTTCATTAATTGGCAAGGAGCAAGATATTTGTGTATAAAGTTTTAACATACAAGAACCCACCCACTATGAAGTGTTGAATCATTTTGTTTTCTTTCACCTTCGTATCATTACTGCATGTTCTTGTCAGCAATTTTAATATATCAACTGAATTGCCACCACGTACCAAGCAACATGACGTCAAGAGAAAGTACATAGGATGGCCAAGTTGTGGCCTTTTGTCTATCGTTGTGTGAAGAAGAAAGATGTAGAAAGCTTTTGTAATTCTAAGGCAGTGTGAAACTCTGGGTTGGATGGATGCGATGAACAATGGGACAAAATTTAAAGATGAGTTAAGGGGTAACTGTAGGTTTTAGATACGTAGCTTCAACAGTTCTTATACTATGAGAGTTTGTTTTAATCCTTAAACCTGCATAACCCACAAAACTGGATTTTAACCTTATAAATATGTGTGCCTTGCACAAAACGCTGTATCTTTAAAAGCATCTGTCCTAAGGCTACGCAATTTATGTCATTCTACTTGTGATGCAACAAGGATTAAAATGATACCTCAGGGCCGGAGGAGGGAAAATTGAGTTGTTCAGGCCATTGACTATAATGTTGAAATTGCTACTATATACATGCCAATGAGAGAGGAGCTGTTGCACAGTGTGCGAAGTGCGAAACACGGACATTCTAGGGGGACCTGGGGGCATGCCCCCACAGGAAATGTTTGAAAATTAGACACTCAGATATGCAATTTTAGTGATATTTCACTGCTAGATAGCTATATAAATATGCTCAAGCCTATTGGTTGTTCTTCAGATTTTCTATACTATGTATAATTGTAGACCTGACATACAGGGGACACAGCATGAAACTTACTGTATGGTTCATTTAGTTATAGCTAGCAATTAGAAGTTCAAGGGGGGTCTGGGGGTGCAACCCCCAGGAGCTACAGAAATTTTGCAATTTAAAGGCTTGAAAATGCCTTAAAATTTAAAATTGATGCTAAATTTTAAAGTAAAACTAGCTAGCAACTTGCAACTTTCCCCCCAAATTTCACAGGGAACCCATGCAGCATGCATGGCCCCCTTTAGCTAGGATATAACTTATTATACAGTGAATTCACACAGCAATAAAAAGCTACACAGCTACAAAAATACAGTATACTACTATACTGGTTTGTATGAAGTGAACGGATCATCACGTAAATACAGTCACGAGACCAATCAGTATTCGAAAATGGCGCGATGTGGGTGAGAGAGAGAGTTTGCTCAGTATCTCGACAGGACGAGTGGGTAGTTGAAGTGGAGTGATTTCTACTCAACATCTCATCCGGATGGCCACCATGTAATGTATGGGTGTACAGCTTCTTGACGCGGAATGAGTCATCTGGTTTGTCACTGCCAGCCCTTCGCCCAGTAAAAGAAGCCAAGAGAGACAAGCCAAAGAATGCTAATGATTGTTTTATGAAGATTGAATTGTGATATATTAGGCCACTTCAACTAAATCTTTTGTTTCTCGGGCCCGACCGACCCTATGTTTTCAGCATAAAATAATTATGTTAATCACGTGATCACCTTGCAAGAGTGATAATGCCACGAAGGAGTTGCAAATTTATCTTTAAGCTCTCAAAAAGTAAGTAACACTAAATATCTCAACATATAGTTGCCTACTCACAAGTGATACAGCAACCGTAATGTAGCTTAGCCACCATTTGACTCGCAATATCACTCTTCAGCTAGTAAAATAGCATATTTTTATTTTACCGACCTACCGATCTTTATTTGGCAGAATTTCGCCCGAGAAACATAAGATTTAGTTAAAGTGGCCTAAGCGTGCTGGTTTAGAATCAAAGAAGGCACCTGCCTTACACGTGACAAATGCCAACTGTCAGCACGTGATACTGTACGTAGAACCCACAATCATTTCTGTACAAAACGATACGAATGCTATGCTGTACTGTAAGGTAATTGGGGGTACTATACGTGTAGTTCTGTGCTTTAGTTATAGGCTGAGAAACTAGGTAACTACTCGTGTCATGCATTTCAATAACGTCTGTAAAATGTACGTAGCTACATGTTGATGTGATCGTCCAAAGATTGCATGAGAGTAATGTAGTTCGAGCTGGTCAGCTAGTTGGTTCAACTCCAGATTATTGGTCCGGCTCAGGCCTGACCAACCGGACCGTCTCCTCCGGCCTTGTACCTAGGGTTTACCTGCTAAATGGTGGGGGCCAAACTAGCCGTGTCAATAAGATTTTGTAAGGAAACACACAAATTTTTATAAAGTGGTCCATGACTCAATGGTGGCTGCTTTTATCACCTTGTAACAAGTTCCCTTGATCCTCCATTAAAGTTTCTATCATGCCATATCTATATATGACTCACACAAGTAAACCCACAATCGAAAGTAAACACACAACAAGAATTTTAAACATGGAGATGTGACTTGTTGTTCATCAATAACAAGTAAACCAATGTAATTAACCTTCTCCAAGCCAAGCTGAGCCTTTGTCTGAAATAGTTTACCTGGTAAGCATGACAACAAACCATTTTTATGGTATACATAAAGAGGTATACATTTCCCCAGTGTAAGTATATTTACAGAGACAATTGTTCACCTTAACATCAATATGACTGATGGGGTCATCCTTAAACTGATCATCATCATCATAGTCATCATCACACATGTCAAACCCTACCATCATAATAGTTACAGAAGGTAATATCACACGACCTCACCAGGGAAGGAGCTAGCAGGAGCTAATAGCTCAGTGATGTCATCATTGAGGTCTTCCCAACCATCCTCCTCCTAAAACAATAGTGGGGAAGTGTTTAATGGTGTGACATGTGTACTGACAGGTATAGACCATGTGCACATTAAGGCGTGACACTTTATTGCATCATCAAAATAACGCATCAGCCATTTTTGAGGGCAAAATAAGTATACATTCTATGCCTAGGAAACTTTCTAATGCTAATACAAAGGAATCATACTGAAAGATAGAGTAGCACTGGTATAAAGTAAGTTACTAGGTAAAAGTATATAACATATTTGCGGCATGACAAATTATTCTGCTTAGGGAAGGTTTTTGCAACAGAACACTCGATACTTTTGCCCTCACTTTTCTCACAAACTATCGTGAAACTTGAAGCCATAGCAACTTTTCCCCCATTTTTGCCTGACCACGCCTTAGAACACACAAGGTCTATAGCACTAGATAGTAGGAAGATCAATTTGTACAACGACCCTACTGAAAATAAACATTGGTGGGTTTAGTGGTGTTTGTTTTTGTCTACATTTTAACTTCCGTTTGCATTAGTCTACAAGGTTAGGATTTGTCTTAAAGTGTTCACCTTGGATTGGCAAAACACAAGTGACTACAAGGCTAAAACTATACCTTGGTGGATTTGCCAATTCATGGTGAACATTTTAAGCCTAATTCCACTTTGTAGACTAATACAAATTGAATTATGGCTGAAATTTAGTAGTACAAACACAAGTATTAAGATATTTTCTGTTAATGTCTACCACAACATAATAAACACACATCACATGTATACCATTGGGGCTATAGTAACGAAACAAACACATTCAAACTCTTCATGAGCAGGTGAATAAGATGATGTATAGTATTGAGTCTATTTTCCCTGAGAAATGGCTCAATTAAAAAGTTCCATATAATTCCTTTGTAGCATGTATATTTTGTTAAAAAAATTTTTAAGTATGCTGGTATGAGCTTTACTGAAATGTACTGGTTTACCTCAATATTTACTAGTTAGCTGACCTCAGAGCTATCATCACTCCCATCATCACCATTACCATGGTTACCAGTAGCCTGTGTAGCCTCTAGAGTATTCTCCAAGTCCTTCACTAACAACTTGAACAATTTTGATGGTAGTGGAATAGTAGTGTATTGAACTATATGGTAGAGAATAATCTATGGTTTAATCTTGGTAGTCATGGTGATAACAAGTGAACTATACAAACTACTATAGTAACAATAGTAATTTATACTGTAACTAGTTGTACCAGTTATCTAGTCATAGTTAGATTATCATACTATACATGTGTGACCAGATCTACAAGAATCCCACATGTTAGTACAAGCCTAATTTTACAGTAGAATGTAATAAATGAAATGGGTGAAGTGTTGATGAAATTGAAAAAAATCTAAAAAATTTGAGCAGTTGTTTTACAAATGAAGGTGATAATGGCACAATCCTTGGTAGCATCGTGATCACCAAAACAACAAAATCTGTCACCTCTGGTTATTTAGATACAGAAAATGTAACAAAATGGAATTCTATAGTTATCTGAATTAGCTGATATTAGGCCTGTCTCTGAAGATAACTTCACCAGATATGTCTTATTTTAATAATCAGTAATTCATAACAACTTCACCTTGTGCTTTCTTTGATCTGGTTAAAACACCACCACCAAGATCATGTGATCTCACCTCCTCTCCCTCCACCATAATATTACACAGGTCCTCGTTGCCATTGGTAACACAGTATAGTAACAGCTGACACATAGCAACCATACTAGTGTGACACACATGGTAACACAACACCACCCCTAAGGGCTACAATAATAATGATCACCTTAGCTTGATATCATATTGTCCCATAAAATCATGGTGGGCGTGGCACCACTGGGTAAGCACAAATTGAAGTGATGAGTTACCAGTGATGTCAGGTATTCCACTGAGGAAGGTGATCACCTCCTCAAGATGACTGGACTGGAATAGGAAGATGAAGGTGAGAAGCAACGACTATTGGAAGGAGAAATATTTGTAGTATAATTATTTCATCACATAATGAGCAAAAACTGTAAGGAAATTTTATGTTTGATTAGGTACTTCACTAATAGCTCTGTACTCGACTGAATTAGGGATTAAATGTCCACTAGTATAGCTGCAGGTGTAGATGGTCACTCTAGTTTCATTGGTTTTTGTTTATATCATGTAAAAAGTTTTTAATTTTTCCCTACACTTGTTTGTTTACTATTTTTACAGCAACACAACTCATCAAGCAATGATTCTCTTCTCATACGTAGTTATGAACAAGTTGGTCGAGGCCAGGTAATCCTTACAGCATGCTGTGTTATCATGCAGTTAAAAGCCACACCGGAGACTACGCTTGAATGCCTGTCACGTTCAGTCATTCAAGAACATTCGTAAATCACTTACAACAACAACAACATGTTAACTGTGATGTAAGAC